>NW_027139481.1:0-181630 GCF_035084215.1 Heptranchias perlo
TTCACGGATTCTCTCTCTCTCTCACTCAGCTGATTCTCTCTCTCTCTCTCTCACTCACTGATTCTCTTCTCTCTCTCACTCACTGATTCTCTCTCTCTCTCTCACTTCACATGATTCTCTCTCTCTCTCTCACTCACTGATTCTCTCTCTCTCTCTCTCACTCGACTGATTCTCTCTCTCACTCACTGATCTCCTCTCTCACTCACTGATTCTCTCTCTCTCTCACTCACTGATTCTCTCTCTCTCTCACTCACTGATTCTCTCTCTCTCTCCTCTCACTCACTGATTCTCTCTCTCTGATTCTCTCTCTCTCTCTCACTCACTGATTCTCTCTCTCACTCACTGATTCTCCCGATCTCTCTCACTCACTGATTCTCTCTCTCTCACTCACTGATTCTCTCCCTCTCACTCACTGATTCTCTCTCTCTCTCCCTCTCACTCACTGATTCTCTCTCCTCACTGATTCTCTCTCTCACTCACTGATTCTCTCTCTCTCTTCTCCCTCTCACTCACTGATTCTCTCCTCTCACTCACTGATTCTCTCTCTCTCTCACTCACTGATTCTCTCTCCCTCTCACTCACTGATTCTCTCTCTCTCTCCCTCTCACTCACTGATTCTCTCTCTCACTCACTGATTCTCTCCTCTCCTCACTCACTGATTCTCTCTCTCTCTCTCTCTCTCTCACTCACTGATTCTCTCTCTCACTCACTGATTCTCTCTCCCTCTCACTCACTGATTCTCTCTCTCTCTCCCTCTCACTCACTGATTCTCTCTCTCACTCACTGATTCTCTCTCTCTCTCCCTCTCACTCACTGATTCTCCCTCTCACTCACTGATTCTCTCTCTCTCTCACTCACTGATTCTCTCTCTCTCTCACTCACTGATTCTCTCTCTCTCTCTCACTCACTGATTCTCTCTCTCTCACTCACTGATTCTCTCTCTCTCTATCACTCACTGATTCTCTCTCTCTCTCTCCCTCACCGATTCTCTCTCTCTCTCTCACTCACTGATTCTCTCTCTCACTCACTGATTCTCTCTCTCTCTCTCTCACTCATTGATCCTCTCTCTCTCTCTCTCACTCACTGATTCTCTCTCTCACTCACTGATTCTCTCTCTCTGATTCTCTCTCTCACTCACTGTTTCTCTCTCTCACTCACTGATTCTCTCTCTCTCTCTCACTCACTGATTCTCTCTCTCTCTCTCACTCACTGATTCTCTCTCTCACTCACTGATTCTCCGATCTCTCTCACTCACTGATTCTCTCTCTCTCTCACTCACTGATTCTCTCCCTCTCACTCACTGATTCTCTCTCTCTCTCCCTCTCACTCACTGATTCTCTCTCTCACTGATTCTCTCTCTCTCTCTCACTCACTGATTCTCTCTCTCTCACTCACTGATTCTCTCTCTCTCCCTCTCACTCACTGATTCTCTCTCACTCACTGATTCTCTCTCTCACTCACTGATTCTCTCTCTCTCTCCCTCTCACTCACTGATTCTCCCTCTCACTCACTGATTCTCTCTCTCTCTCACTCACTGATTCTCTCTCCCTCTCACTCACTGATTCTCTCTCTCTCTCCCTCTCACTCACTGATTCTCTCTCTCACTCACTGATTCTCTCTCTCTCCCTCTCACTCACTGATTCTCTCTCTCACTCACTGATTCTCTCTCTCTCACTCACTGTTTCTCTCTCTCTCTCCCTCTCACTCACTGATTCTCTCTCTCACTCACTGATTCTCTCTCTCTCTCCCTCTCACTCACTGATTCTCCCTCTCACTCACTGATTCTCTCTCTCTCTCACTCACTGATTCTCTCTCTCTCTATCACTCACTGATTCTCTCTCTCTCTCTCCCTCACCGATTCTCTCTCTCTCTCTCACTCACTGATTCTCTCTCTCTCACTCACTGATTCTCTCTCTCTCTATCACTCACTGATTCTCTCTCTCTCTCTCCCTCACCGATTCTCTCTCTCTCTCTCACTCACTGATTCTCTCTCTCACTCACTGATTCTCTCTCTCTCTCTCTCACTCATTGATCCTCTCTCTCTCTCTCTCACTCACTGATTCTCTCTCTCTCTCTCACTCACTGATTCTCTCTCTCTCTCTCACTCACTGATTCTCTCTCTCTCTCTCACTCACTGATTCTCTCTCTCACTCACTGATTCTCTCTCTCTGATTCTCTCTCTCACTCACTGTTTCTCTCTCTCACTCACTGATTCTCTCTCTCACTCACTGATTCTCTCTCTCCCTCTCTCACTCACTGATTCTCTCTCCCTCTCCCTCATTGATTCTCTCTCTCCCTCTCACTCACTGGTTCTCTCTCTCTCATTCACTGATTCTCTCTCTCCCTCTCTCACTCACTGATTCTCTCTCTCTCTCCCTCTCACTCACTGATTCTCTCTCTCACTCATTGATTCTCTCGCTCTCTCCCTCTCACTCACTGATTCTTTCTCTCTCTCTCCCTCTCTCTCACTGATTCTCTCTCTCACTCTCTCTGATTCTCTCACTGATTCTCTCTCTCACTCTCTCTGATTCTCTCACTGATTCTCTCTCTCTCACACTCTCTGTTTCTCTCTCTCCCTCTCACTCTGATTCTCTCTCTCTCCCTCTCTCTCTCTTACTGATTCTCTCTCTCTCTCTCCCTCTCTCTTACTGATTCTCTCTCTCTCTCTCTCTCTCACTCTCTCCCTCTCTCTCACTGATTCTCTCTCTCTCTCCCTCTCTCTCACTGATTCACTCTCTCTCTCTCTCACTCTCTCCCTCTCTCTCACTGATTCTCTCTCTCTCTCTCACTCACTGTTTCTCTCTCTCACTCACTGATTCTCTCTCTCTCTCTCTGATTCTCTCTCTCTCACTCACTGATTCTCTCACTCACTGATTCTCTCTCTCACTCACTGATTCTCTCTCTCCCTCTCTCACTCACTGATTCTCTCTCCCTCTCCCTCATTGATTCTCTCTCTCTCTCCCTCTCACTCACTGGTTCTCTCTCTCTCACTCACTGATTCTCTCTCTCCCTCTCTCACTCACTGATTCTCTCTCTCTCTCCCTCTCACTCACTGATTCTCTCTCTCACTCATTGATTCTCTCGCTCTCTCCCTCTCACTCACTGATTCTTTCTCTCTCTCTCCTCTCTCTCACTGATTCTCTCTCTCACTCTCTCTGATTCTCTCACTGATTCTCTCTCTCACTCTCTCTGATTCTCTCACTGATTCTCTCTCTCTCACACTCTCTGTTTCTCTCTCTCCCTCTCACTCTGATTCTCTCTCTCTCCCTCTCTCTCTCTTACTGATTCTCTCTCTCTCTCTCCCTCTCTCTTACTGATTCTCTCTCTCTCTCTCTCTCTCTCACTCTCTCCCTCTCTCTCACTGATTCTCTCTCTCTCTCCCTCTCTCTCACTGATTCACTCTCTCTCTCTCTCTCTCACTCTCTCCCTCTCTCTCACTGATTCTCTCTCTCTCTCTCACTCTCCCTCACTGATTCTCTCTCTCACTCTCCCTCACTGATTCTCTCTCTCTCACTGATTCTCTCTCTCTCTCTCTCTCTCACTGATTCTCTCTCTCTCTCTCTCCCTCTCTCACTTATTCTCTCTCTCTCTCTCACTCTCCCTCTCTCACTGATTCTCTCTCTCTCTCACTCTCTCCCTCTCTCCCTGTCTCTCACTGAATCTCTCTCTCTCCCTCTCTCTCACTGATTCTCTCTCTCTCTCTCTCTCTCTCCCTCTCTCACTGATTCTCTCTCTCTCTCTCCCTCTCTCACTGATTCTCTCTCTTTCTCCCTCTCTCTCTCTCTCACTGATTCTCTCTCTCTCTCACTCTCTCCCTCTCTCTCACTGATTCTCTCTCTCTCTCACTCTCTCCCTCTCTCACTGATTCTCCACCTTTCTCACTCTCTCCCTCTCTCTCACTGATTCATTCTCTCTCTCTCTGTGCCTCTCTCTCTCACTCTCTCTCTTACTGATTCTCACTCTCTCTCTCTCTCTCTCTCCCTCTCTCACTGATTCTCTCTCTCTCTTTCCCTCTCTCACTGATTCTCTCTCTCTCCCCCTCTCTCACTGATTCTCTCTCTCTCTCTCCCTCTCTCACTGATTCTCTCTCTCTCTCACTCTCTCCCTCTCTCACTGATTCTCTCTCACTCTCTCTCTCTCTCCCTCTCTCTGACTGATTCTCTCTCTCTCTCTCTGATTCTCTCTCTCTCACTCACTGATTCTCTCACTCACTGATTCTCTCTCACTCACTGATTCTCTCTCTCCCTCTCTCACTCACTGATTCTCTCTCCCTCTCCTCATTGATTCTCTCTCTCTCCCTCTCACTCACTGGTTCTCTCTCTCTCACTCACTGATTCTCTCTCTCCCTCTCTCACTCACTGATTCTCTCTCTCTCTCCCTCTCACTCACTGATTCTCTCTCTCACTCATTGATTCTCTCGCTCTCTCCCTCTCACTCACTGATTCTTTCTCTCTCTCTCCCTCTCTCTCACTGATTCTCTCTCTCACTCTCTCTGATTCTCTCACTGATTCTCTCTCTCACTCTCTCTGATTCTCTCACTGATTCTCTCTCTCTCACACTCTCTGTTTCTCTCTCTCCCTCTCACTCTGATTCTCTCTCTCTCCCTCTCTCTCTCTTACTGATTCTCTCTCTCTCTCTCCCTCTCTCTTACTGATTCTCTCTCTCTCTCTCTCTCTCTCACTCTCTCCCTCTCTCTCACTGATTCTCTCTCTCTCTCCCTCTCTCTCACTGATTCACTCTCTCTCTCTCTCTCTCACTCTCTCCCTCTCTCTCACTGATTCTCTCTCTCTCTCTCACTCTCCCTCACTGATTCTCTCTCTCACTCTCCCTCACTGATTCTCTCTCTCTCACTGATTCTCTCTCTCTCTCTCTCTCTCACTGATTCTCTCTCTCTCTCTCTCCCTCTCTCACTTATTCTCTCTCTCTCTCTCACTCTCTCCCTCTCTCACTGATTCTCTCTCTCTCTCACTCTCTCCCTCTCTCCCTGTCTCTCACTGAATCTCTCTCTCTCCCTTTCTCTCACTGATTCTCTCTCTCTCTCTCTCTCTCTCCCTCTCTCACTGATTCTCTCTCTCTCTCTCCCTCTCTCACTGATTCTCTCTCTTTCTCCCTCTCTCTCTCTCTCACTGATTCTCTCTCTCTCACTCTCTCCTCTCTCTCACTGATTCTCTCTCTCTCTCACTCTCTCCCTCTCTCACTGATTCTCCACCTTTCTCACTCTCTCCCTCTCTCTCACTGATTCATTCTCTCTCTCTCTCTGTGCCTCTCTCTCTCACTCTCTCTCTTACTGATTCTCACTCTCTCTCTCTCTCTCTCTCCCTCTCTCACTGATTCTCTCTCTCTCTTTCCCTCTCTCACTGATTCTCTCTCTCTCCCCCTCTCTCACTGATTCTCTCTCTCTCTCTCCCTCTCTCACTGATTCTCTCTCTCTCTCACTCTCTCCCTCTCTCACTGATTCTCTCTCACTCTCTCTCTCTCTCCCTCTCTCTGACTGATTCTCTCTCTCTCTCTCTGATTCTCTCTCTCTCACTCACTGATTCTCTCACTCACTGATTCTCTCTCTCACTCACTGATTCTCTCTCTCCTCTCTCACTCACTGATTCTCTCTCCCTCTCCCTCATTGATTCTCTCTCTCTCTCCCTCTCACTCACTGGTTCTCTCTCTCTCACTCACTGATTCTCTCTCTCCCCTCTCTCACTCACTGATTCTCTCTCTCTCTCCCTCTCACTCACTGATTCTCTCTCTCACTCATTGATTCTCTCGCTCTCTCCCTCTCACTCACTGATTCTTTCTCTCTCTCTCCCTCTCTCTCACTGATTCTCTCTCTCACTCTCTCTGATTCTCTCACTGATTCTCTCTCTCACTCTCTCTGATTCTCTCACTGATTCTCTCTCTCTCACACTCTCTGTTTCTCTCTCTCCCTCTCACTCTGATTCTCTCTCTCTCCCTCTCTCTCTCTTACTGATTCTCTCTCTCTCTCTCTCCTCTCTCTACTGATTCTCTCTCTCTCTCTCTCTCTCTCTCTCTCCCTCTCTCTCACTGATTCTCTCTCTCTCTCCCTCTCTCTCACTGATTCACTCTCTCTCTCTCTCTCTCACTCTCTCCCTCTCTCTCACTGATTCTCTCTCTCTCTCTCACTCTCCCTCACTGATTCTCTCTCTCACTCTCCCTCACTGATTCTCTCTCTCTCACTGATTCTCTCTCTCTCTCTCTCTCTCACTGATTCTCTCTCTCTCTCTCTCCCTCTCTCACTTATTCTCTCTCTCTCTCTCACTCTCTCCCTCTCTCACTGATTCTCTCTCTCTCTCACTCTCTCCCTCTCTCCCTGTCTCTCACTGAATCTCTCTCTCTCCCTCTCCCTCTCTCTCACTGATTCTCTCTCTCTCTCTCTCTCTCTCCCTCTCTCACTGATTCTCTCTCTCTCTCTCCCTCTCTCACTGATTCTCTCTCTTTCTCCCTCTCTCTCTCTCTCACTGTTCGTCTCTCTGTCTATTTCTCTTACTCTATATTACTCCCTTTAGTACTCTCTCTATTACTCTGTCTATTTCTCTCGTCCAATTCTCTCTCTCTCTATTATTCTGCCTCTTTTTCTCTCTCTATTTCTCTGTCTATTTCTCTCTCTCTGTCTATTACTCTCTATTACTCTGTCTATTACTCTGTCTATTTCTCTCTCTCTATTACTCTGTCTATTTTTCTCTCTCTCTATTACTCTGTCTCTCTCTCTCTATTTCTCTCTCTCTGTCTATTACTCTCTCTGTTTCTCTCTCTCTCTATTACTCTGTCTATTTCTCTCTCTCTATTACTCTGTCTATTTCTCTCTCTCTATTACTCTGTGTATTACTCTGTCTGTTTCTCTCTATTTCTCTGTCTATTTCTCTCTCTCTATTACTCTCTATTACTCTGTCTATTTCTCTATTTCTCTCTCTCTCTATTACTCTGTCTCTTTCTCTCTCTCTCTATTACTCTATTTCTCTCTCTATTACTTTGTCTCTTTCTCTCTCTCAATTACTCTGACTATTTCTCTCTCTCTATTACTCTCTATTACTTTGTCTATTTCTCTCTCTATTTCTCTGTCTATTTCTCGCTCTCTCTCTATTACTCTGTCTCTTTCTCTCTCTCTATTACTCTGTCTCTCTCTCTCAATTACTCTGACTATTTCTCTCTCTCTCTCTCTATTATTCTCTGTTTCTCTGTCTATTTCTCTCTTTCTCTCTGTTACTCTGTCTCTCTCTCTCTCAATTACTCTGTCTATTTCTCTCTCTCTATTACTCTGTCTATTTCTCTGTCTATTTCTCTTTCTCTCTCTATTACTCTGTCTATTTCTCTCTCTATTACTCTGTCTCTTTCTGTCTATTACTCTGTCTATTTCTCTCACTCTTTCTATTGCTCTGTATTGCTCTGTCTGTTTCTCTGTCTATTTCTCTTTCTCTCGCTATTACTCTGTCTATTTCTCTGTCTATTTCTCACGTTCTGTCTATTACTTTCTATTACTCTGTCTATTTCTCTGTCTATTTCTCTCTCTCTCTATTACTCTGTCTATTTCTCGCTCTCTGTCTATTATTCTCTATTATTCTGTATATTTCTCTCTCTATTACTCTGTCTCTCTCTTTCAATTACTCTGTCTATTTTTCTCTCTCTATTACTCTGTCTATTTCTCTTTCTCTCTCTATTACTATGTCTATTTCTCTCTCTATTACTCTGTCTCTTTCTGTCTATTTCTCTGTCTATTTCTCTTTCTCTCGCTATTACTCTGTCTATTTCTCTGTCTATTTCTCGCGTTCTGTCTGTTACTTTCTATTCCTCTGTCTATTTCTCTGTCTATTTCTCTCTCTCTCTATTACTCTGTCTATTTCTCTGTCTATTTCTCGCTCTCTGTCTATTATTCTCTATTATTCTGTCTATTTCTCTGTCTATTTCTCACTCTGTCTATTTCTCTGTCTATTTCTCTCTCTCTCTATTACTCTCTATTTCTCTCTCTCTCTATTACTCTCTATTACTCTGTCTATTTCTCTTTCTCTCTCTATTACTCTGTCTATTTCTCTCTCTCTATTACTTTCTATTACTCTGTCTATTTCTCTGTCTATTTCTCTTTCTCTCTCTATTACTCTGTCTATTTCTCTCTCTATATTACTCTGTCTCTTTCTCTCTCTCTCTATTACTCTGTCTATTTCTCTTTCTTTCTCTATTACACTCTATTACTCTCTATTTCTCTCTCTCTCTATTACTCTCTATTACTCTGTCTATTTCTCTTTCTCTCACTATTACTCTGTCTATTTCCCTCTCTCTATTTCTCTGTCTATTTCTCTCTCTCTATTACTTTCTATTTCTCTGTCTATTTCTCTCTCTCTCCATTACTCTGCCTATTTCTCTCTCCCTCTATTTCTCTGTCTGTTTCTCTTTCTATTCCTTTCTCTGTTTTTCTCTATCTTTTTGTCCATCTTTCTCCCTCTCTCACTTTAATATATCTATGTGTGTCTATAATTGCTGTGTCCCTCAGTCTTTCTATCTCCTTGTCTCTCTCTCTATCTGTTTCTCTGCCATTCACATCCATAGTCTCTTTCCCACTCTGTATATCCGACTCACCTGCCTGTGTCTATATTCCCTCCTCTCTCCAATAACTTGCATTTATATAGCACCTTTAATGTAGAAACACATCCCAAAGTGGTTCACAGACGGGTGAGCAAAAGATGGACCAATATATATCTCCGACTGTTGCTTCCACCTCTCTGTCGCTCGATCCTTCTCTTCATTCCTGATATAAATAGCTGGCTCCTCCTTTTGTCTCTTTATTAATTTCCTCCTCCAGCTCCCAATCCAGATCTGACTCACCCCTCTGTCTCTGTGAATGTCAAACATTTACAGCATTGTGATTTAGATCCATTATTCACACACACACTCCACACACACTCACACCACACTCACTCACACCACACACACTCACTCACCACACTCACTCACACCACACACACTCACACCAAACTCACTCACACCACACACACTCACTCACCACACTCACTCACACCACACACACTCACACCACACTCACTCACACAACACACACTCACTCACCACACTCACTCACACCACACACACTCACACCACACTCACACACACACTCACACCACACTCAATCACCACACACACTCACACAACACACACTCACTCACCACACTCACTCACACCACACACACTCACACCACACTCACTCACACCACACACACTCACACCACACTCACTCACACCACACACACTCAATCACCACACTCACTCACACCACACACACTCACTCACCACACACCACACTCACTCACACCACACACACTCACACCACACACACTCAATCACCACACACCACACACACTCACACCACACACACTCACACCACACACACTCACACCACACTCACTCACACCACACACACTCACTCACCACACTCACTCACACCACACACACTCACACCACACTCACACACACCACACACACTCACACCACACTCAATCACCACACACACTCACACCACACTCACTCACACCACACACACTCAATCACCACACTCACTCACACCACACACACTCACTCACCACACACCACACTCACTCACACCACACACACTCACACCACACACACTCAATCACCACACACACTCAATCACCACACACACTCACACCACACTCACTCACACCCACACACACTCACTCACCACACACCACACTCACTCACACCACACACACTCACACCACACACACTCAATCACCACACACTCAATCACCACACTCACTCACACCACACACACTCACTCACCACACACCACACTCACTCCACCACACACACTCACACCACACACACTCAATCACCACACACACTCAATCACCACACACACTCACACCACACTCACTCACACCACACACTCACACCACACACATGCAATCACCACACACACTCACACCACACACACTCATCACCACACACACTCACCCACACACACTCACACCACACACACTCAATCACCACACACACTCACACCACACACACTCAATCACCACACACACTCACACCACACACACTCACACCACCACTCAAGCACGACACTCACTCACACCACACACACTCAATCACCACACACACTCACACCACACACACTCAATCACCACACTCACTCACACCACACACTCATCACCACACTCATCACACACACACCTCAATCACCACACACACTCACACCACACTCATTCACACCACACACACTCAATCACCACACACACTCACACCACACTCACTCACACACACACACCACACTCACTCACACCACACACACTCAATCACCACTCACTCACCACACACACTCAATCACAACACTCACTCACACCACACACACTCAATCACCACACTCACTCACACCACACACACTCACACCACACACACTCAATCACCACACTCACTCACACCACACACACTCAACACAACACTCACTCACACCACACACACTCAATCACCAACACTCACTCACACCACACTCACTCACACCACACACACTCACACCACACACACTCAATCACCACACACACTCACACCACACTCACTCACACCACACCACTCACACCACACACACTCAATCACCACACACACACAATCACCACACACACTCACACCACACTCACTCACACCACCACACACACTCACACCACACACACTCAATCACCACACACTCACACCACACTCACTCACACCCACACACACTCACACCACACTCACACACACACCACACTCCACCACACACACTCACACCACACTCACTCACACCACACACATCAATCACCACACTCACTCACACCACACACACTCAATCACCACAGACACTCAATCACCACACACACACAATCACCACACACACTCACACCACACACACTCAATCACCACACACACTCAATCACCACACACACACAATCACCACACACACTCACACCACACACACTCACACCACACACACTCAATCACCACACACACTCACACCACACACACTCAATCACCACACACACTCACACCTCACACACTTAATCACCACACTCACTCACACCACACACACTCAATCACCACACACACTCAATCACCACACACACTCACACCACACTCACTCACACCACACTCACTCACACCACACTCACTCACACCACACACACTCATACCACACTCACTCACACCACACACACTCAATCACCACACACACTCAATCACCACACTCACTCAGACCACACACACTTAATCACCACACACACTCACACCACACACACTCACTCACACCACACACACTTAATCCCACACACACTCACACCACACACACTCACGCACACCACACACACTTAATCACCACACACACTCACACCACACACACTTAATCACCACACTCACTCACACCACACACACTCACACCACACTCACTCACACCACACTCACTCACACCACACACACTTAATCACCACACACACTCACAACACACACACTTCATCACCACACTCACTCACACCACACACACTCACACCACACTCACTCACACCACACACACTCACACCACACACACTTAATCACCACACACACTCACAACACACACACTTAATCACCACACACACTCACACCACACTCACTCACACCACACACACTCAATCACCACACTCACTCACACCACACTCACTCAATCACCACACTCACTCACACCACACACACTCAATCACCGCACTCACTCACACCACACACACTCACACCACACACACTCACACCACACTCACTCACACCACACACACTCAATCACCACACTCACTCACACCACACACACTCAATCACCACACTCACTCACACCACACACACTCACACCACACACACTCACACCACACTCACTCACACCACACACACTCAATCACTACACTCACTCACACCACACACACTCACACCACACTCACTCACACCACACGCACTCACACCACACACACTCAATCACCACACACACTCAATCACCACACTCACTCACACCACACACACTCAATCACCACACACACTTAATCACCACACACACTCACTCCACACACACTCACACCACACTCACTCACACCACACACTCAATCACCACACACACTCAATCACCACACACACTCACACCACACACACTCAATCACCACACACACTCACACCACACACACTCACACCACACACACTTAATCACCACACACACTCACAACACACACACTTAATCACCACACACACTCACACCACACTCACTCACACCACACACACTCAATCACCACACTCACTCACACCACACTCACTCATCACCACACTCACTCACACCACACACACTCAATCACCGCACTCACTCACACCACACACACTCACACCACACACACTCACACCACACTCACTCACACCACACACACTCAATCACCACACTCACTCACACCACACACACTCAATCACCACACTCACTCACACCACACACACTCACACCCACACACACTCACACCACACACACTCACACCACACTCACTCACACCACACACACTCAATCACTACACTCACTCACACCACACACACTCACACCACACTCACTCACACCACACGCACTCACACCACACACACTCAATCACCACACACACTCAATCACCCACTCACTCACACCACACTCAATCACACACACTCACACCACACACACTTATCACCACACACACTCACTCCACACACACTCACACCACATTCACTCACACCACACACTCAATCACCACACACACTCAATCACCACACACACTCACACCACACACACTCAATCACCACACACACTCACACCACACACACTCACACCACACACACTCACACCACACACACTCACTCCACACTCACTCACACCACACACACTCACACCGCACACACTCAATCACCACACACACTCAATCACCACACTCACTCACACCACACACACTCAATCACCACACACACTCACACCACACACACTCACACCACACACACTCAATCACCACACACACTCAATCACCACACACACTCAATCACCACACTCACTCACACCACACACACTCAATCACCACACACACTCACACCACACACACTCACACCACACACACTCACACCACACACACCCAATCACCACACTCACTCAATCACCACACACACTCACACCACACACACTCACACCACACACACTCACACCACACACACCCAATCACCACACTCACTCACACCACACACACCCAATCACCACACTCACTCACACCACACACACTCACACCACACACACTCAATCACCACACACACTCAATCACCACACACACACACCACACATACTCACACCACACATGACTCACACCACACACACTCACACCACACTCACTCACACCACACACACTCAATCACCAAACACACTCAATCACCACACTCACTCACACCACACACACTCACACCACACACTCAATCACCACACACACTCAATCACCACACACACTCACACCACACTCACTCACACCAGACACACTCAATCACCACACTCACTCACACCACACTCACTCACACCACACACACTCACACCACACACACTCACACCACACACACTCAATCACCACACTCACTCACACCACACTCACTCAATCACCACACTCACTCACACCACACACACTCAATCACCACACTCACTCACACCACACACACTCAATCACCACACTCACTCACACCACACACACTCACACCACACACACTCACACCACACACACTCACACCACACACACTCACAACACAAACACTCACACCACACACACTCACACCACACACACTCACACCACACACACTCAATCACCACACTCACTCACACCACACACACTCACACCACACTCACTCACACCACACACACTCAATCACCACACTCACTCACACCACACACACTCAATCACCACACTCACTCACACCAGACACACTCAATCACCACACACACTCACACCACACACACTCACACCACACACACTCAATCACCACACACACTCACACCACACACACTCACACCACACACACTCACTCACACAACACACACTCAATCACCACACTAACTCACACCACACACACTCAATCACCACACACACTCACACCACACACACTCAATCACCACACACACTCACACCACACACACTCACACCACACTCACTCACACCACACACACTCACACCACACACACTCAATCACCACACACACTCACACCACACACACTCACACCACACACACTCAATCACCACACTCACTCACACCACACACACTCAATCACCACACACACTCACACCACACTCACTCACACACCACACACACTCAATCACCAAACACACTCAATCACCACACTCACTCACACCACACACACTCAATCACCACACACACTCACACCACACTCACTCACACCACACACACTCAATCACCAAACACACTCAATCACCACACTCACTCACACCACACACACTCACACCACACACTCAATCACCACACACACTCAATCACCACACACACTCACACCACACCACTCACTCACCAGACACACTCAATCACCACACTCACTCACACCACACTCACTCACACCACACACACTCACACCACACACACTCACACCACACACACTCAATCACCACACTCACTCACACCACACTCACTCAATCACCACACTCACTCACACCCACACACACTCAATCACCACACTCACTCACACCACACACACTCAATCACCACACTCACTCACACCACACACACTCACACCACACACACTCACACCACACACACTCAATCACCACACACACTCACACCACACACACTCAATCACCACACACACTCACACCACACACACTCACACCACACTCACTCACACCACACACACTCACACCACACACACTCAATCACCACACTCACTCACACCACACACACTCACACCACACACACTCAATCACCACACTCACTCACACCACACAAACTCACACCACACACACTCACACCACACACACTCAATCACCACACACACTCAATCACCACACACACTCGATCACCACACGCACTCACACCACACACACTCAATCACCACACTCAATCACCACACTCACTCACACCACACACACTCACACCACACACACTCAATCACCACACTCACTCACACCACACACACTCACACCACACACACTCACACCACACACACTCAATCACCACACACACTCTCACCACACACACTTAATCACCACACACAGTCACACCACACACACCTCACACCACACACACTCAATCACCACACTCACTCACACCACAACACTCACACCACACACACTCACACCACACTCACTCACACCACACACACTCAATCACCACACTCACTCACACCACACACACTCACACCACACTCACTCACACCACACACACTCAATCACCACACTCACTCACACCACACACACTCACACCACACACACTCAATCACCACATAAACTCACACCACACTCACTCACACCACACACACTCACAGCACACACACTCAATCACCACACACACTCACACCACATTCACTCACGCCACACACACTCAATCACGACACACACTTAATCACCACACACACTCACACCACACACACTCACACCACACACACTCAATCACCACACTCACTCACACCACACACACTCACACCACACACACTCACACCACACACACTCATCACCACACACACTCTCACCACACACACTTAATCACCACACACAGTCACACCACACACACTCACACCACACACACTCAATCACCACACTCACTCACACCACAAACACTCACACCACACACACTCACACCACACTCACTCACACCACACACACTCAATCACCACACTCACTCACCACCACACACACTCACACCACACTCCACTCACACCACACACACTCAATCACCACACTCACTCACACCACACACACTCACACCACACACACTCAATCACCACATAAACTCACACCACACACACTCACACCACATTCACTCACGCCACACACACTCAATCACGACACACACTTAATCACCACACACACTCACACCACACACACTCACAACACAAACACTCACACCACACACACTCACACCACACACACTCAATCACCACACACACTCAATCACCACCACACTCACACCACACACACTCAATCACCACACACACTCACACCACACACACTCACACCACACACACTAATCACCACACACACTCACACCACACACACCTCACACACACACACTCAATCACCACACACACTCATCACCACACACACTCACACCACACACACTCATCACCACACCACTCACACCACACTCACTCACACCACACACACTCAATCACCACACTCACTCACACCACACACACTCAATCACCACACTCACTCACACCAGACACACTCAATCACCACACACACTCACACCACACACACTCACACCACACACACTCAATCACCACACACACTCACACCACACACACTCACACCACACACACTCACTCACACAACACACACTCATCACCACACTAACTCACACCACACACACTCAATCACCACACACACTCACACCACACACACTCAATCACCACACACACTCACACCACACACACTCACACCACACTCACTCACACCACACACACTCACACCACACACACTCAATCACCACACACACTCACACCACACACACTCACACCACACACACTCAATCACCACACTCACTCACACCACACAAACTCACACCACACACACTCACACCACACACACTCAATCACCACACACACTCAATCACCACACACACTCGATCACCACACGCACTCACACCACACACCTCAATCACCACACTCAATCACCACACCACTCACACCACACCACACTCACCACCACACACACTCAATCACCACACTCACTCACACCACACACACTCACACCACACACACTCACACCACACACACTCAATCACCCACACACTCTCACCACACACACTAATCACCACACACAGTCACACCACACACACTCACACCACACACACTCAATCACCACACTCACTCACACCACAAACACTCACCCACCCACACACACTCACACCACACTCACTCACCACACACACACTCAATCACCCACACTCACTCACACCACACACACTCACACCACACTCACTCACACCACACACACTCAATCACCACACTCACTCACACCACACACACTCACACCACACACACTCAATCACCACATAACTCACACCACACTCACTCACACCACACACACTCTCAATCACCACACACACTCACACCACATTCACTCACGCCACACACACTCAATCACGACACACACTTAATCACCACACACACTCACACCACACACACTCACAACACAAACACTCACACCACACACACTCACACCACACACACTCAATCACCACACACACTCAATCACCACACACACTCACACCACACACACTCAATCACCACACACACTCACACCACACACACTCACACCACACACACTTAATCACCACACACACTCACACCACACACACTCACAACACACACACTCAATCACCACACACACTCAATCACCACACACACTCACACCACACACACTCAATCACCACACACACTCACACCACACTCACTCACACCACACACACTTAATCACCACACACACTCAAACACCACACACAGTCACACCACACACACTCACACCACACACACTTAATCTCCACACACACTCAACCACCACACTCACACCACACACACTTAATCACCACACACACTCAACCACCGCACTCACTCAATCACCACACACAGTCACACCACACACACTCACACCACACTCACTCAATCACCACACACACTCACACCACACACACTTAATCACCACACACACTCACACCACACCACTCAATCACCACACACACTCACACCACACACACTTAATCACCACACACACACACCACACACACTCAATCACCACACACACTCACACCACACACACTCAAACACCACACACACTCACACCACACACACTCACACCACACACACTCAATCACCACACACACTCACACCACACACACTTAATCACCACACACACTCAATCACCACACACACTTAAACACCACACACACTCACATCACACACACTCACACCACACACACTCACACCACACACACTCACATCGCACACACTCAAACACCACACACACTCACATCACACACACTCAACACACACACACTCACACCACACACACTCACACCACACACACTTAATCACCACACACACTCTATCACCACACACACTTAATCACCAAACACACTCATCACCACACACACTCACACCACACACACTCAATCACCACACTCACTCACACCACACACACTCACACCACACACACTCAATCACCACACTCACTCACACCACACACACTCACACCACACACACTCAATCACCACACACACTCAATCACCACACACACTCGATCACCACACGCACTCACACCACACACACTCAATCACCACACTCAATCACCACACTCACTCACACCACACACACTCACCACACACACTCAATCACCACACTCACTCACACCACACTCACTCACACCACACACACTCAATCACCACACTCACTCACACCACACACACTCACTCACCACACACCCACTCACTCACAGCACACACACTCACACCACACACACTCAATCACCACACCACACACACACTCACCACACACACTCACACCACACACACACTCACACCACACTCACTCACACCACACACACTCACTCACCACACTCACTCACACCACACACACTCACACCACACTCACACACACCACACACACTCACACCACTCAATCACCACACACACTCACACCACACTCACTCACACCACACACACTCAATCACCACACTCACTCACACCACACACACTCACTCACCACACACCACACTCACTCACACCACACACACTCACACCACACACACTCAATCACCACACACACTCAATCACCACACACACTCACACCACACTCACTCACACCACACACACTCACTCACCACACACCACACTCACTCACACCACACACACTCACACCACACACACTCAATCACCACACACACTCAATCACCACACTCACTCACACCACACACACTCACTCACCACACACCACACTCACTCACACCACACACACTCACACCACACACACTCAATCACCACACACACTCAATCACCACACACACTCACACCACACTCACTCACACCACACACACTCACACCACACACATTCAATCACCACACACACTCACACCACACACACTCAATCACCACACACACTCACACCACACACACTCACACCACACACACTCAATCACCACACACACTCACACCACACACACTCAATCACCACACACACTCACACCACACACACTCACACACACACTCAAGCACGACACTCACTCACACCACACACTCAATCACCACACTCATTCACACCACACACACTCAATCACCACACACACTCACACCACACTCATTCACACCACACACACTCAATCACCACACACACTCACACCACACACACTCAATCACCACACACACTCACCACCACACTCACCACACCACACACCACACTCACTCACACCACACACACTCAATCACCACACTCACTCACCACACACACTCAATCACAACACTCACTCACACCACACACACTCAATCACCACACTCACTCACACCACACACACTCACACCACACACACTCAATCACCACACACACTCACACCACACACACTCAACACAACACACACTCACACACACACACTCAATCACAACACTCACTCACACCACACACACTCAATCACCACACTCACTCACACCACACACACTCAATCACAACACTCACTCACACCACACCACTCACACCACACACACTCACACCACACACACTCAATCACCACACACACTCACACCACACTCACTCACACCACACACACTCACACCACACACACTCAATCACCACACACACACAATCACCACACTCACTCACACCACACACACTCACACCACACACACTCAATCACCACACACACACTCACACCACACTCACTCACACCACACACACTCACACCACACACACTCACACCACACACACTCCACCACACACACTCACACCACACTCACTCACCACCACACACACTCAATCACCACCTCACTCACACCACCACCCACTCAATCACCACACACACTCAATCACCACACACACACAATCACCACACACACTCACACCACACACACTCAATCACCACACACACTCAATCACCACACACACACAATCACCACACACACTCACACCACACACACTCACACCACACACACTCAATCACCACACACACTCACACCACACACACTCAATCACCACACACACTCACACCTCACACACTTAATCACCACACTCACTCACACCACACACACTCAATCACCACACACACTCAATCACCACACACACTCACACCACACTCACTCACACCACACTCACTCACACCACACACACTCATACCACACTCACTCACACCACACACACTCAATCACCACACACACTCAATCACCACACTCACTCAGACCACACACACTTAATCACCACACACACTCACACCACACACACTCACTCACACCACACACACTTAATCACCACACACACTCACACCACACACACTCACGCACACCACACACACTTAATCACCACACACACTCACACCACACACACTTAATCACCACACTCACTCACACCACACACACTCACACCACACTCACTCACACCACACTCACTCACACCACACACACTTAATCACCACACACACTCACAACACACACACTTCATCACCACACTCACTCACACCACACACACTCACACCACACTCACTCACACCACACACACTCACACCACACACACTAATCACCACACACACTCACAACACACACACTTAATCACCACACACACTCACAACCACACTCACTCACACCACACACAGTCACCACACTCACTCACCACACTCACCTCAATCACCACACTCACTCAATCACCACACTCACTCACACCACACACACTCAATCACCGCACTCACTCACACCACACACACTCACACCACACACACTCACACCACACTCACTCACACCACACACACTCAATCACCACACTCACTCACACCACACACACTCAATCACCACACTCACTCACACCACACACACTCACACCACACACACTCACACCACACACACCTCACACCACACTCACTCACACCACACACACTCAATCACTACACTCACTCACACCACACACACTCACACCACACTCACTCACACCACACGCACTCACACCACACACACTCATCACCACACACACTCAATCACCACACTCACTCACACCACACACACTCAATCACCACACACACTTAATCACCACACACACTCACTCCACACACACTCACACCACACTCACTCACACCACACACTCAATCACCACACACACTCAATCACCACACACACTCACACCACACACACTCATCACCACACACACTCACACCACACACACTCACACCACACACAGTCACACCACACACACTCACTCCACACTCACTCACACCACACACACTCACACCGCACACACTCAATCACCACACACACTCAATCACCACACTCACTCACACCACACACACTCAATCACCACACACACTCACACCACACACACTCACACCACACACACTCACACCACACACACCCAATCACCACACTCACTCAATCACCACACACACTCACACCACACACACTCAATCACCACACACACTCAATCACCACCACACTCAATCACCACACTCACTCACACCACACACACTCATCACCACACACACTCACACCACACACACTCACACCACACACACTCACACACACACACACCCAATCACCACACCACACACCACACACACCCAATCACCACACTCACTCACACCACACACACACACCACACACACTCAATCACCACACACACTCAATCACCACACACACACACCACACATACTCACACCACACATCTCACACCACACACACTCACACCACACTCACTCACACCACACACACTCAATCACCAAACACACTCAATCACCACACTCACTCACACCACACACACTCACACCACACACTCAATCACCACACACACTCAATCACCACACACACTCACACCACACTCACTCACACCAGACACACTCAATCACCACACTCACTCACACCACACTCACTCACACCACACACACTCACACCACACACACTCACACCACACACACTCATCACCACACTCACTCACACCACACTCACTCAATCACCACACTCACTCACACCACACACACTCAATCACCACACTCACTCACACCACACACACTCAATCACCACACTCACTCACACCACACACACTCACACCACACTCACTCACACCACACACACTCAATCACCACACTCACTCACACCACACACACTCAATCACCACACTCACTCACACCAGACACACTCAATCACCACACACACTCACACCACACACACTCACACCACACACACTCAATCACCACACACACTCACACCACACACACTCACACCACACACACTCACTCACACAACACACACTCAATCACCACACTAACTCACACCACACACACTCAATCACCACACACACTCACACCACACACACTCAATCACCACACACACTCACACCACACACACTCACACCACACTCACTCACACCACACACACTCAATCACCACACACACTCACACCACACACACTCACACCACACTCACTCACACCACACACACTCACACCACACACCACTCAATCACCACACACACCACACCACACTCACTCACACCACACACACTCAATCACCACACTCACTCACACCACAAACACTCACACCACACACACTCACACCACACTCACTCACACCACACACACTCAATCACCACACTCACTCACACCACACACACTCACACCACACTCACTCACACCACCACACTCAATCACCACACTCACTCACACCACACACACTCACACCCACACACTCATCACCACATAAACTCACACCACACTCACTCACACCACACACACCACACCACACACACCAATCACCACACACACTCACACCATTCACTCACGCCACACACACTCAATCACGACACACACTTATCACCACACACACTCACACCACACACACTCACAACACAAACACTCACACCACACACACTCACACCACACACACTCAATCACCACACACACTCAATCACCACACACACTCACACCACACACACTCATCACCACACACACTCACACCACACACACTCACACCACACACACTTAATCACCACACACACTCACACCACACACTCACAACACACACACTCAATCACCACACACACTCAATCACCACACACACTCCACACCACACACACTCAATCACCACACACACTCACACCACACTCACTCACACCACACACACTTAATCACCACACACACTCAAACACCACACACACTCACACCACACCACTCACATCATACACACTCAATCACCACACACACTCAATCACCACACACACTCACACACACACACTCACACCACACACTTAATCTCCACACACACTCAACCACCACACTCACTCAATCACCACACACACTCACACCACACACACTCACACCACACACACTTAATCACCACACACACTCAACCACCACACTCACTCAATCACCACACACAGTCACACCACACACACTCACACCACACTCACTCAATCACCACACACACTCACACCACACACACTAATCACCACACACACTCACACCACACACACTCAATCACCATACTCACTCACACCACACACACTTAATCACCACACACTCAATCACCACACACACTCACACCACACACACTCACACCACACACACTCACACCACACACACTTAATCACCACACACACTCAATCACCACACACACTTAAACACCACACACACTCACATCACACACACTCACACCACACACACTCACACCACACACACTCACATCGCACACACTCAAACACCACACACACTCACATCGCACACACTCAAACACCACACACTCACATCACACACACTCACACCACACACACTCACACCACACACACTCACACCACACACACTTAATCACCACGCCCACTCTATCACCACACACACTCAATCACCACACACACTCAATCACCACACACACTCAAACACCACACACACTCACATCACACACACTCAAACACCACACACACTCACACCACACACACTCACACCACACACACTTAATCACCACACACACTCTATCACCACACACACTTAATCACCAAACACACTCAATCACCACACACACTCACACCACACACACTCAATCACCCACACTCACTCACACCACACACACTCACACCACACACACTCAATCACCACACTCACTCACACCACACAAACGCACACCACACACACTCACACCACACACACTCAATCACCACACACACTCAATCACCACACACACTCGATCACCACACGCACTCACACCACACACACTCAATCACCACACTCATCACCACACTCACTCACACCACACACACTCACACCACACACACTCAATCACCACACTCACTCACACCACACACACTCACACCACACACACTCACACCACACACACTCAATCACCACACACACTCTCACCACACACACTTATCACCACACACAGTCACACCACACACACTCACACCACACACACTCAATCACCACACTCACTCACACCACAAACACTCACACCACACACACTCACACCACACTCACTCACACCACACACACTCAATCACCACACTCACTCACACCACACACACTCACCACACTCACTCACACCACACACACTCAATCACCACACTCACTCACACCACACACACTCACACCACACACACTCAATCACCACATAAACTCACACCACACTCACTCACACCACACACACTCACAGCACACACACTCAATCACCACACACACTCACACCACATTCACTCACGCCACACACACTCAATCACGACACACACTTAATCACCACACACACTCACACCACCACACTCACAACACAAACACTCACACCACACACACTCACACCACACACACTCAATCACCACACACACTCAATCACCACACACACTCACACCACACACACTCAATCACCACACACACTCACACCACACACACTCACACCACACACACTCAATCACCACACACACTCACACCACACACACTCACAACACACACACTCAATCACCACACACACTCAATCACCACACACACTCACACCACACACACTCAATCACCACACACACTCACACCACACTCACTCACACCACACACACTTAATCACCACCACACTCAACACCACACACACTCACACCACACACACTCACACCACACACACTTAATCTCCACACACACTCAACCACCACACTCACTCAATCACCACACACACTCACACCACACACACTCACACCACACACACTTAATCACCACACACACTCAACCACCACACTCACTCAATCACCACACACAGTCACACCACACACACTCACACCACACTCACTCAATCACCACACACACTCACACCACACACACTTAATCACCACACACACTCACACCACACACACTCAATCACCACACTCACTCACACCACACACACTTAATCACCACACACACACACACCACACACACTCAATCACCACACACACTCACACCACACACACTCAAACACCACACACACTCACACCACACACACTCACACCACACACACTCAATCACCACACACACTCACACCACACACACTTAATCACCACACACACTCAATCACCACACACACTTAAACACCACACACACTCACATCACACACACTCACACCACACACACTCACACCACACACACTCACATCGCACACACTCAAACACCACACACACTCACATCACACACACTCAAACACCACACACACTCACACCACACACACTCACACCACACACACTTAATCACCACACACACTCTATCACCACACACACTTAATCACCAAACACACTCAATCACCACACACACTCACACCACACACACTCAATCACCACACTCACTCACACCACACACACTCACACCACACACACTCAATCACCACACTCACTCACACCACACAAACTCACACCACACACACTCACACCACACACACTCAATCACCACACACACTCAATCACCACACACACTCGATCACCACACGCACTCACACCACACACACTCAATCACCACACTCAATCACCACACTCACTCACACCACACACACTCACACCACACACACTCAATCACCACACACACTCACACCACACACACTCAATCACCACACACACTCACTCACCACACTCACTTAATCACCACACACACTCACACCACACACACTCAATCACCACACACACTCAAACACCACACACACTCACACCACAATCTCTCACACCACACACACTTAATCACCACTCACACTCAATCACCACACACACTCAAACACCACACACACTCACACCACACACACTCACACCACACACACTTAATCACCACACACACATAATCACCACACACACTCACACCACACACACTTAATCACCACTCACACTCAATCACCACACACACTCAAACACCACACACACTCACACCACACACACTTAATCACCACACACACTTAATCACCACTCACACTCAATCACCACACACACTCAAACACCACACACACTCACACCACACACACTCACACCACACACACTTAATCACCACACACACTTAATCACCACATACACTCACACCACACACACTTAATCACCACACACACTCACACCACACACACTTAATCACCTCACACACTCACACCACACACACTTAATCACCACGCACACTCAATCACCACACACACTCACACCACACACATTCAATCACCACACGTACTCAATCACCACACACACTCACACCACACACACTCACACCACACTCACTCACACCACACACACTCACACCACACTCACTCACACCACACTCACTTAATCACCACACACACTCAAACACCACACACACTCACACCACACACACTTAATCACCACACACACTCACACCACACACACTCACACCACACTCACTCACACCACACTCACTTAATCACCACACACACTCAAACACCACACACACTCACACCACACTCACTCAATCACCACACACACTCACACCACACACACTTAATCACCACACACACTCACACCACACACTCACACCACACCCTCACACCACACACACTCACACCACACACACTCACACCACACACTCACACCACACCCTCACACCACACACTCACACCACACACACTCAATCACCACACACACTCACACCACACACACTCACACCACACACACTCTCACCACACTCACTCTCACCACACTCACTCAATCACCACACACGCTCACACCACACACACTCAATCACCACACACACTCAATCACCACACACACTCACACCACACACACTTAATCACCACACACACTCAATCACTACACTCACTTAATCACCACACTCACTCACACCACACACACTTAATCACCACACACACTCACACCACACACACTCATACCACACACACTCACACCACACACACTCAATCACAACACTCACTCACACCACACACACTCAATCACCACACTCACTCACACCACACACACTCACACCACACACACTCACACCACACACACTCAATCACAACACTCACTCACACCACACACACTCAATCACCACACACACTCAATCACCACACACACTCACACCACACACACTCAATCACCACACACACTCACACCACACACACTTAATCACCACACACACTCACACCACACACACTCAATCACCACACACACTCTATCACCACACACACTTAATCACCACACACACTCAATCACCACACACACTCAAACACCACACACACTCACATCACACACACTCACACCACACACACTCACATCACACACACTCAAACACCACACACACTCAAACACCACACACACTCACATCACACACACTCACACCACACACACTCACACCACACACACTCGCACCACACACACTTAATCACCACACACACTCTATCACCACACACACTTAATCACCAAACACACTCAATCACCACACACACTCACACCACACACACTCAATCACCACACTCACTCACACCACACACACTCACACCACACTCACTCACACCACACACACTCACACCACACGCACTCACACCACACACACTCAATCACCACACTCAATCACCACACTCACTCACACCACACACACTCACACCACACACACTCAATCACCACACTCACTCACACCACACACACTCACACCACACACACTCACACCACACACACTCAAACACCACACACACTCACACCACACTCTCTCACACCACACACACTTAATCACCACTCACACTCAATCACCACACACACTCAAACACCACACACACTCACACCACACACACTCACACCACACACACTTAATCACCACACACACTCAATCACCACACACACTTAATCACCACACACTCTTAATCACCACATACACTCACACCACACACACTTAATCACCACACACACTCACACCACACACACTTAATCACCATGCACACTCAATCACCACACACACTCACACCACACACACTCAATCACCACACACACTCAATCACCACACACACTCACACCACACACACTCACACCACACTCACTCACACCACACACGCTTAATCACCACACACACTCACACCACACACACTCACACCACTATCACTTAATCACCACACACACTCAATCACCACACTCACTCCATCACCACACACACTCACACGACTCACACTTAATCACCACACACACTCACACCACACACTCACACCACACACTCACACCACACACACTCACACCACACACACTCACACCACACACTCACACCACACACACTCAATCACCACACACACTCACACCACACACACTCACACCACACACACTCTCACCACACACACTCAAACACCACACACGCTCACACCACACACACTTAATCACAACACACACTCAATCACCACACACACTCACACCACACACACTCACACCACACACTCACACCACACACACTCAATCACCACACACACTCACACCACACACACTCACACCACACACACTCTCACCACACACACTCAATCACCACACACACTCAATCACCACACACACTCACACCACACACACTTAATCACCACACACACTCAATCACTACACTCACTTAATCACCACACTCACTCACACCACACACACTTAATCACCACACACACTCACACCACACTCACTCACACCACACACACTCACACCACACACACTCAATCACCACACACACTCACACCACACACACTCACACCACACACACTCAATCACAACACTCACTCACACCACACACACTCAATCACCACACACACTCACACCACACACACTCAATCACCACACACACTCACACCACACACACTTCATCACCACACACACTCACACCACACACACTCAATCACCACACACACTCACACAACAGACACTCAATCACCACACACACTCACACCACACACACTCAATCACCACACACACCACACTAACTCAATCACCACACACACTCACACCACACACACTTAATCACCACACACACTCACACCACGCACACTCAATCACCACACGCACTCACACCACACACACTTAATCACCACACACACTCACACTACACACACTCACACCACACACACTCACACCACACACATTCACAGCAAACACACTCACACCACACACACTCACACCACACACACTCAATCACCACACACACTCACACCACACACACTCACACCACACACACTCCCACACACACTCACACCACACACACTCACACCACACACACTCAATCACCACACTCACTCACACCACACACACTCACACCACACACACTCACACCACACACACTCAATCACCACACACACTCAAACACCACACACACTCACACCACACACACTCACACCACACACACTTAATCACCACTCACACTCAATCACCACACACACTCAAACACCACACACACTCACACCACACACACTCACACCACACACGCTTAATCACCACACACACATAATCACCACACACACTCACACCACACACACTTAATCACCACTCACACTCAATCACCACACACACTCAAACACCACACACACTCACACCACACACACTCACACCACACACACTTAATCACCACACACACTTAATCACCACACACACTCACACCACACACACTCAATCACCACACACACTCAATCACCACACACACTTAATCACCACTCACACTTAATCACCACTCACACTCAAACACCACACACACTCACACCACACACACTCACACCACACACACTTAATCACCACACACACTTAATCACCACATACACTCACACCACACACACTTAATCACCACACACACTCACACCACACACACTTAATCACCACACACACTCACACCACACACACTTAATCACCACGCACACTCAATCACCACACACACTCAATCACCACACACACTCACACCACACACACTCAAACACCACACACACTCACATCACACACACTGACACCACACACACTTAATCACCACACACACTCACACCACACACACTCACACCACACTCACTTAATCACCACACACACTCAATCACCACACACACTCAAACACCACACACACTCACACCACACACACTCACACCACACACTCACACCACACCCTCACACCACACACCCTCACACCACACACACTCAATCACCACACACACTCACACCACACACACTCACACCACACACACTCTCACCACACACACTCAATCACCACACTCACTTAATCACCACACACACTCACACCACACACACTCAATCACCACACACACTCAATCACCACACACACTCACACCACACACGCTCACACCACACACACTTAATCACCACACACACTCACACCACACTCACTCACACCACACACACTCAATCACCACACACACTCACACCACACACACTCACACCACACACACTCACACCACACACACTCAATCACCACACACACTCACACCACACACACTCAATCACCACACACACTCACACCACACACACTCACACCACACACACTCACACCACACACACTCAATCACCACACACACTCACACCACACACACTTAATCACCACACACACTCACACCACACACACTCACACCACACACACTCAATCACAACACTCACTCACACCACACACACTCAATCACCACACACACTCAATCACCACACACACTCACACCACACACACTCACACCACACACACTCAATCACAACACTCACTCACACCACACACACTCAATCACCACACTCACTCACACCACACACACTCACACCACACACACTCAATCACAACACTCAATCACAACACACACTCAATCACCACACACACTCAATCACCACACACACTCACACCACACACACTCAATCACCACACACACTCACACCACACACACTTAATCACCACACACACTCACACCACACACACTCACACCACACACACTCAATCACAACACTCACTCACACCACACACACTCAATCACCACACACACTCAATCACCACACACACTCACACCACACACACTCAATCACCACACACACTCACACCACACACACTTAATCACCACACACACTCACACCACACACACTCAATCACCACACACACTCACACCACACTCACTCACACCACACACACTCAATCACCACACACACTCACACCACACACACTCAATCACCACACACACTTAATCACCACACACACTCACACCACACACACTCACACCACACACACTCACACCACACACACTCAATCACAACACTCACTCACACCACACACACTCAATCACCACACACACTCAATCACCACACACACTCACACCACACACACTCAATCACCACACACACTCACACCACACACACTTAATCACCACACACACTCACACCACACACACTCAATCACCACACACACACACACCACAGTCACTCACACCACACACACTCAATCACCACACACACTCACACCACACACACTCAATCACCACACACACTCACACCACACACACTTAATCACCACACACACTCACACCACACACACTCACACCACACACACTCACACCACACACACTCAATCACAACACTCACTCACACCACACACACTCAATCACCACACTCACTCACACCACACACACTCACACCACACACACTCAATCACAACACTCACTCACACCACACACACTCAATCACCACACACACTCAATCACCACACACACTCACACCACACACACTCAATCACCACACACACTCACACCTCACACACTTAATCACCACACACACTCACACCACACACACTCAATCACCAAACACACTCACACCACACACACTCAATCACCACACACACTCACACCACACACACTTAATCACCACACACACTCACACCACACACACTCAATCACCACACACACTCACACCACACACACTCAATCACCACACACACTCACACCACACACACTCAATCACCACACACACCACACACACTCAATCACCACACACACTCACACCACACACACTTAATCACCACACACACTCACACCACGCACACTCAATCACCACACGCACTCACACCACACACACTTAATCACCACACACACTCACACTACACACACTCACACCACACACACTCACACCACACACACTCAATCACCACACACACTCACACCACACACACTCACACCACACACACTCCCACACACACTCACACCACACACACTCAATCACCACACTCACTCACACCACACACACTCACACCACACACACTCACACCACACACACTCACACCACACACACTCAATCACCACACACACTCAATCACCACACACACTCACACCACACACACTCAATCACCACACACACTCACACCACACACACTCAATCACCACACCACACACACTTAATCACCACACACACTCACACCACGCACACTCAATCACCACACACACTCACACCACACACACTCAATCACCACACACACTCACACCACACACACTTAATCACCACACACACTCACACCACACACACTCAATCACCACACACACTCACACCAAACACACTCAATCACCACACACACCACACACACTCAATCACCACACACACTCACACCACACACACTTAATCACCACACACACTCACACCACGCACACTCATTCACCACACTCACTCACACCACACACACTTAATCACCACACACACTCACACCAAACACACTCAATCACCACACACACCACACACACTCAATCACCACACACACTCACACCACACACACTCAAACACCACACACACTCACACCACACACACTCAATCACCACACACACTCACACCACACACAATCAATCACCACACACACTCAATCACCACACTCACACACACCACACACACTCGATCACCACACGCACTCACACCACACACACTTCATCACCACACACACTCACACCACACACACTTAATCACCACACACACTCACACCACACTCACTCACACCACACACACTTAATCACCACACACACTCACACCACACACGCTCAAACACCACACTCACTCACACCACACACACTCAATCACCACACACACTCACACCACACACGCTCAAACACCACACTCACTCACACCACACACACTCAATCACCACACACACTCACACCACACACACTCAATCACCACACTCACTCAGACCACACACACTCGATCACCACACGCACTCACACCACACACACTTAATCACCACACACACTCACACCACACACACTCACACCACACACACTTAATCACCACACGCACTCACACCACACACACTTAATCACCACACACACTCACACCACACACACTTAATCACCACACACACTCACACCACACTCATTCACACCACACGCACTCACACCACACACACTCACACCACACACACTCACACCACACACACTCACACCACACACTCACACCACACCCTCACACCACACACACTCACACCACACACACTCACACCACACACTCAGACCACACCCTCACACCACACACTCACACCACACACACTCAATCACCACACACACTCACACCACACACACTCACACCACACACACTCTCACCACACTCACTCTCACCACACTCACTCAATCACCACACACGCTCACACCACACACACTTAATCACCACACACACTCACACCACACACACTCAATCACCACACACACTCAATCACCACACACACTCACACCACACACACTTAATCACCACACACACTCACACCACACACACTCATACCACACACACTCACACCACACACACTCAATCACAACACTCACTCACACCACACACACTCAATCACCACACTCACTCACACCACACACACTCACACCACACACACTCACACCACACACACTCAATCACAACACTCACTCACACCACACACACTCAATCACCACACACACTCAATCACCACACACACTCACACCACACACACTCAATCACCACACACACTCACACCACACACACTTAATCACCACACACACTCACACCACACACACTCAATCACCACACACACTCTATCACCACACACACTTAATCACCACACACACTCAATCACCACACACACTCAAACACCACACACACTCACATCACACACACTCACACCACACACACTCACATCACACACACTCAAACACCACACACACTCAAACACCACACACACTCACATCACACACACTCACACCACACACACTCACACCACACACACTCAATCACAACACTCACTCACACCACACACACTCAATCACCACACACACTCAATCACCACACACACTCACACCACACACACTCAATCACCACACACACTCACACCACACACACTTAATCACCACACACACTCACACCACACACACTCAATCACCACACACACTCACACCACACACACTTAATCACCACACACACTCACACCACACACACTCAATCACCACACACACTCTATCACCACACACACTTAATCACCACACACACTCAATCACCACACACACTCAAACACCACACACACTCACATCACACACACTCACACCACACACACTCACATCACACACACTCACACCACACACACTCGCACCACACACACTTAATCACCACACACACTCTATCACCACACACACTTAATCACCAAACACACTCAATCACCACACACACTCACACCACACACACTCAATCACCACACTCACTCACACCACACACACTCACACCACACTCACTCACACCACACACACTCACACCACACGCACTCACACCACACACACTCAATCACCAAACAAACTCAATCACCACACACACTCACACCACACACACTCAATCACCACACTCAATCACCACACTCACTCACACCACACACACTCACACCACACACACTCAATCACCACACTCACTCACACCACACACACTCACACCACACCCACTCACACCACACACACTCAAACACCACACACACTCACACCACACTCTCTCACACCACACACACTTAATCACCACTCACACTCAATCACCACACACACTCAAACACCACACACACTCACACCACACACACTCACACCACACACACTTAATCACCACACACACTCAATCACCACACACACTTAATCACCACACACTCTTAATCACCACATACACTCACACCACACACACTTAATCACCACACACACTCACACCACACACACTTAATCACCATGCACACTCAATCACCACACACACTCACACCACACACACTCAATCACCACACACACTCAATCACCACACACACTCACACCACACACACTCACACCACACACACTTAATCACCACACACACTCACACCACACACACTCACACCACTATCACTTAATCACCACACACACTCAATCACCACACTCACTCAATCACCACACACACTCACATGACTCACACTTAATCACCACACACACTCACACCACACACACTTAATCACCACACACACTCACACCACACACTCACACCACACCCTCACACCACACACACTCACACCACACACACTCACACCACACACTCACACCACACACACTCAATCACCACACACACTCACACCACACACACTCACACCACACACACTCTCACCACACACACTCAAACACCACACACGCTCACACCACACACACTTAATCACAACACACACTCAATCACCACACACACTCACACCACACACACTCACACCACACACACTCTCACCACACACACTCAAACACCACACACACTCACACCACACACACTCAATCACCACACACACTCAATCACCACACACACTCAATCACTACACTCACTTAATCACCACACTCACTCACACCACACACACTTAATCACCACACACACTCACACCACACTCACTCACACCACACACACTCACACCACACACACTCAATCACCACACACACTCACACCACACACACTCACACCACACACACTCAATCACAACACTCACTCACACCACACACACTCAATCACAACACTCACTCACACCACACACACTCAATCACCACACACACTCAATCACCACACACACTCACACCACACACACTCAATCACCACACACACTCACACCACACACACTTCATCACCACACACACTCACACCACACACACTCAATCACCACACACACTCACACCACACACACTCAATCACCACACACACTCACACCACACACACTTAATCACCACACACACTCACACAACAGACACTCAATCACCACACACACTCACACCACACACACTCAATCACCACACACACCACACTAACTCAATCACCACACACACTCACACCACACACACTTAATCACCACACACACTCACACCACGCACACTCAATCACCACACGCACTCACACCACACACACTTAATCACCACACACACTCACACTACACACACTCACACCACACACACTCACACCACACACATTCACAGCAAACACACTCACACCACACACACTCACACCACACACACTCAATCACCACACACACTCACACCACACACACTCACACCACACACACTCCCACACACACTCACACCACATACACTCACACCACACACACTCAATCACCACACTCACTCACACCACACACACTCACACCACACACACTCAATCACCACACACACTCAAACACCACACACACTCACACCACACACACTTACACCACACACATTTAATCACCACTCACACTCAATCACCACACACACTCAAACACCACACACACTCACACCACACACACTCACACCACACACGCTTAATCACCACACACACATAATCACCACACACACTCACACCACACACACTTAATCACCACTCACACTCAATCACCACACACACTCAAACACCACACACACTCACACCACACACACTCACACCACACACACTTAATCACCACACACACTTAATCACCACACACACTCACACCACACACACTCAATCACCACACACACTCAATCACCACACACACTTAATCACCACTCACACTTAATCACCACTCACACTCAAACACCACACACACTCACACCACACACACTTAATCACCACACACACTTAATCACCACATACACTCACACCACACACACTTAATCACCACACACACTCACACCACACACACTTAATCACCACACACACTCACACCACACACACTTAATCACCACGCACACTCAATCACCACACACACTCAATCACCACACACACTCACACCACACACACTCAAACACCACACACACTCACATCACACACACTGACACCACACACACTTAATCACCACACACACTCACACCACACACACTCACACCACACTCACTTAATCACCACACACACTCAATCACCACACACACTCAAACACCACACACACTCACACCACACACACTCACACCAGACACACTCACACCACACACTCACACCACACACACTCACACCACACACACTCACACCACACACACTCAATCACCACACACACTCACACCACACACACTCACACCACACACACTCTCACCACACACACTCAATCACCACACTCACTTAATCACCACACACACTCACACCACACACACTTAATCACCACACACACTCACACCACACACACTCACACCACACACACTCAATCACAACACTCACTCACACCACACACACTCAATCACCACACACACTCACACCACACACACTCACACCACACACACTCAATCACAACACTCACTCACACCACACACACTCAATCACCACACTCACTCACACCACACACACTCACACCACACACACTCAATCACAACACTCAATCACAACACACACTCAATCACCACACACACTCAATCACCACACACACTCACACCTCACACACTCAATCACCACACACACTCACACCACACACACTTAATCACCACACACACTCACACCACACACACTCACACCACACACACTCAATCACAACACTCACTCACACCACACACACTCAATCACCACACACACTCAATCACCACACACACTCACACCACACACACTCAATCACCACACACACTCACACCACACACACTTAATCACCACACACACTCACACCACACACACTCAATCACCACACACACTCACACCACACTCACTCACACCACACACACTCAATCACCACACACACTCACACCACACACACTCAATCACCACACACACTCACACCACACACACTTAATCACCACACACACTCACACCACACACACTCACACCACACACACTCACACCACACACACTCAATCACAACACTCACTCACACCACACACACTCACACCACACACACTCAATCACAACACTCACTCACACCACACACACTCAATCACCACAATCACTCACACCACACACACTCACACTACACACACTCAATCACAACACTCACTCACACCACACACACTCAATCACCACACACACTCACACCACACACACTTAATCACCAAACACACTCACACCACACACACTCAATCACCACACACACTCACACCACACACACTCAATCACCACACACACCACACACACTCAATCACCACACACACTCACACCACACACACTCAATCACCACACACACCACACACACTCAATCACCACACACACTCACACCACACACACTTAATCACCACACTCACTCAGACCACACACACTCGATCACCACACGCACTCACACCACACACACTTAATCACCACACACACTCACACCACACACACTCACACCACACACACTTAATCACCACACGCACTCACACCACACACACTTAATCACCACACACACTCACACCACACACACTTAATCACCACACACACTCACACCACACTCATTCACACCACACGCACTCACACCACACACACTCACACCACACACACTCACACCACACACACTCAATCACCACACACACTCACACCACACACACTCGATCACCACACACACTCACACCACACACACTCAATCACCACACACACTCACACCACACTCACTCACACCACACACACTTAATCACCACACACACTCACACTACACACACTCACACCACACACACTCAATCACCACACACACTCACACCACACACACTCATACTACACACACTCAATCACCACACAAACTCAAACACCACACACACTCACACCACACACACTTAACCACCACACACACTGACACCAGACACACTTAATCACCACACACATTCACACCACACACACTCAATCACCACACACACTCACTCTACACACACTCAATTACCACACTCACTCACACCACACACACTCACACCACACACTCTTAATCACCACACACATTCAATCACCACACACACTCACACCACACACACTCAATCACCACACACACTTAATCACCACACTCACTCACACCACACACACTCACACCACACTCACTCACACCACACACACTCACACCACACACACTCAATCACCACACTCACTCACACCACACACACTCACACCACACACACTTAATCACCACACACACTCAATCACCACACACACTCACACCACACTCACTCACACCACACACACTCACACCACACACACTCAATCACCACACTCACTCACACCACACACACTCACACCACACACACTTAATCACCACACACACTCAATCACCACATTCACTCACACCACACACACTTACACACACTCACACCACACACACTCACACCACACACACTCACACCACACACACTCAAACACCACACACACTCACACCACACACACTCACACCACACACACTGAAACACCACACACACTCACACCACATTCACTCACACCACACACACTTAATCACCACACACACTCAATCACCACACTCACTCACACCACACACACTTAATCACCACACACACTCAATCACCACACACACTCACACCACACACACTCACACCACACACACTTAATCACCATACACACTCAAACACCACACACACTCACACCACACACAATCACACCACACACACTTAATCACCACACACACTCAAACACCACACAAACTCACACCACACACAATCACACCACACACACTCACACCACACACACTTAATCACCACACACACTCACACCACACACACTCACACCACACACACTTAATCACCACACACACTCAATCACCACACACACTCAGACCACACACACTCAAACACCACACACACTCACACCACACACACTCACACCACACACACTGAAACACCACACACACTGACACCACATTCACTCACACCACACACACTTAATCACCACACACACTCAATCACCACACTCACTCACACCACACACACTTAATCACCACACACACTCAATCACCACACACACTCACACCACACACACTCACACCACACACACTTAATCACCACACACACTGATACACCACACACACTCACACCACATTCACTCACACCACACACACTTAATCACCACACACACTCAATCACCACACACACTCAAACCACACACACTCACACCACACACACTTAATCACCACACACACTCACACCACACACACTCACACCACACACACTTAATCACCACACACACTCAATCACCACACACACTCAGACCACACACACTCACACCACACTCACTCAAACACCACACACACTCACACCACACACACTCACACCACACACACTTAATCACCACACACACTCACACCACACACACTCACACCACACACACTTAATCACCACACACACTCAATCACCACACACACTCACACCACACAGACTCACATCATACACACTCACACCACACACACTCAATCACCACACACACTCACACCACACACACTTAATCACCACACACACTCAATCACCACACACACTCACACCACACACACTCACACCACACTCACTCACACCACACACACTTAATCACCACACACACTCAATCACCAGACACACTCAAACACCAAACACACTCACATCACACACACTCACACCACACACACTTCATCACCACACTCACTCACACCACACACACTCACACCACACACACTCAATCACCACACTCACTCACACCACACACACTCACACCACACACACTCCCACACACACTCAATCACCACACACACTCACACCACACACACTCACACCACACACACTCACATCACACACACTTCATCACCACACTCACTCACACCACACACACTCACACCACACTCACTCACACCACACACACTTCATCACCACACTCACTCACACCACACACACTCACACCACACTCACTCACACCACACACACTCACATCACACACACTCACACCACACACACTTCATCACCACACTCACTCACACCACACACACTCACACCACACTCACTCACACCACACACACTTAATCACCACACACACTCAATCACCACACACACTCACACCACACACACTTAATCACCACACACACTCAACCACCACACTCACTCAATCACCACACACACTCACACCACACACACTCACACAACACACACTCAATCACCACACTCACTCACACCACACACACTCACACCACACACACTCCCACACACACTCAATCACCACACACACTCACACCACACACACTCACACCACACACACTCACATCACACACACTTCATCACCACACTCACTCACACCACACACACTTAATCACCACACACACTCACACCACACTCACTCACACCACTCACACTCAATCACCACACACACTCAAACACCACACACACTTAATCACCACACACACTTAATCACCAAACACACTCAATCACCACACACACTCAAACACCACACACACTCAAACACCACACACACACACCACACACACTCACACCACACACACTTAATCACCACACACACTCACACCACACACACTCAATCACCACACACACTTAATCACCACACACACTCACACCACACACACTTAATCACCACACACACTCAATCACCACACACACTCAATCACCACACACACTCACACCACACTCACTCACACCACACACACTTAATCACCACACACACTCAATCACCACACACACTCAAAGACCACACACACTCACACCACACACACTCACACCACACACACTTAATCACCACACACACTCACACCACACACACTCACACCACACTCACTCACACCACACACACTTAATCACCACACACACTCAATCACCACACACACTCAAACACCACACACACTCACACCACACACACTCACACCACACTCACTCAATCACCACACACACTCACACGACTCACACTTAATCACCACACACACTCACACCACACACACTTAATCACCGCACACACTTACACCACACACACTCACACCACACACACTCCCACACACACTCACACCACACACACTTAATCACCACACACACTCACACCACACACACTCACACCACACACACTTAATCACCACACACACTCAATCACCACACACACTCACACCACACACACTCACACCACACACACTCACACCACACTCACTCAATCACCACACACACTCACATGACTCACACTTAATCACCACACACACTCACACCACACACACTTAATCACCGCACACACTCACACCATGCACTCACACCACACCCTCACACCACACACACTCACACCACACACACTCAATCACCACACACACTCACACCACACACACTCACACCACACACACTCACACCACACACACTCAATCACCACACACACTCACACCACAGACACTCACACCACACACACTCAATCACCACACTCACTTAATCACCACACACACTCACACGACACTCACTCACACCACACACACTCAATCACCACACACACTCACACCACACACACTCACAACACACACACTCAATCACAACACTCACTCACACCACACACACTCAATCACCACACTCACTCACACCACACACACTCACACCACACACACTCAATCACAACACTCAATAACCACACACACTCAATCAACACACACACTCACACCACACACACTCACACCACACACACTCAATCACAACACTCACTCCCACCACACACACTCAATCACCACACTCACTCACACCACACACACTCACACCACACACACTCAATCACAACACTCACTCACACCACACACACTCAATCACCACACACACTCACACCATGACACACTCAATCACCACATTCACTCACACCACACACACTCACACCACACACACTCACACCACACACACTCTCACCACACACACTCAATCACCACACACACTCACACCACACACACTCACACCACACACACTTAATCACCACACACACTCACACCACGCACACTCAATCACCACACACTCACACCACACACACTCACACCACACACACTCAATCACCACACACACTCACACCACACACACTCAATCACCACACACACTCACACCACACACACTCAATCACCACACACACTCACACCACATACACTCAATCACCACACACACTCACACCACACACACTCAATCACCACACACACTCACACCACACACACTCAATCACCACATTCACTCAGACCACTCACACTCACACCACATTCACTCACACCACACACACTCACACCACACACACTCACACCACACACATTCAATCACCACACACACTCACACCACACACACTCAATCATCACACACACTCACGCCACACACACTTAATCACCACACACACTCAAACCACACACACTTAATCACCACACACACTCACACCACACACACTCAATCACCACACACACTCACACCACACACACTCAATCACCACATTCACTCACACCACACACACTCACACCACATTCACTCACACCACACACACTCACACCACACACATTCAATCACCACACACACTCACACCACAAACACTCACACCACACACATTCAATCACCACACACACTCACACCACACACACTCAATCACCACACACACTCACGCCACACACACTTAATCACCACACACACTCACACCACGCACACTGAATCACCACACACACTCAAACACCACACACACTCAAACACCACACAGACTCACAACACACACACTCACACCACACACACTCAATCACCACACACACTCAATCACCACACACACTCACACCACACTCACTCACACCACACTCACTCACACCACACACACTTAATCACCACACACACTCAATCACCACACACACTCAAACACCACACACACTCACACCACACACACTCACACCACACACACTCAATCACCACACACACTCAAACACCACACACACTCACACCACACACACTCACACCACACACACTTAATCACCACACACACTCAATCACCACACTCACTCAAACACCACACACACTCACATCACACACACTTACACCACACACACTCAATCACCACACACACTCACACCACATACACTTAATCACCACACACACTCAAACAACACACACACTCACACCACACACACTCACATCACACACACTCAATCACCACACACACTCAATCACCACACACACTCACACCACACACACTCACACCACACACACTTCATCACCACACTCACTCACACCACACACACTCACACCACACTCACTCACACCACACACACTTAATCACCACACACACTCAATCACCACACACACTCAAACACCACATACACTCAATCACCACACACTCACACCACACACACTCACACCACACACACTCAATCACCACACTCACTCACACCACACACACTCACACCACACACACTCACACCACACACACTCACACCACACACACTCACACCACACTCACTCACACCACACACACTCAATCACGACACACACTTCATCACCACACACAGTCACACCAGACTCACTCAATCACCACACACACTCACACCACACACACTTAATCACTACACACACTCACACCACACACACTCAATCACCACACTCACTCACACCACACACACTTAATCACCACACACACTCACACCACACACTCACACCACACACACTCACACCACACACACTTAATCACTACACACACTCACACCACACACACTCAATCACCACACTCACTCACACCACACACACTTAATCACCACACACACTCACACCACACACTCACACCACACACACTCACACCACACACACTCAATCACCACACACACTCAAACACCACACACACTCACACCACACACACTCAATTACCACACACACTCAAACACCACACACACTCACACCACACACACTCACACCACACACACTCACACCACACACACTCAATCACCACACACACTCAAACACCACACACACTCACACCACACACACTCAATTACCACACACACTCAAACACCACACACACTCACACCACACACACTCACACCACACACACTCACACCACACACACTCACATCACACACACTCACACCACACACACTCACATCACACACACTCAAACACCACACACACTCACACCACACACACTCACATCACACACACTCAAACACCACACACACTCAATCACCACACACACTCACACCACACACACTCACATCACACACACTCAAACACCACACACACTCAATCACCACACACACTCACACCACACACACTCAATCACAACACTCACTCACACCACACACACTCACACCACACACACTCAATCACAACACTCACTCACACCACACACACTCAATCACCACACACACTCAATCACCACACACACTCACACCACACACACTCAATCACCACACACACTCAATCACCACACACACTCACACCACACACACTCACACCACACACACTCACACCACACACACTCCCACACACACTCACACCACACACACTCACACCACACACACTCAATCACCACATTCACTCACACCACACACACTCACACCACACACACTCACACCACACACACTCACACCACACACACTCAATCACCACACACACTCACACCACACACACTCCCACACACACTCACACCACACACACTCACACCACACACACTCGCACCACACACACTCACACCACACACACTCAATCACCACACACACTCACACCACACACACTCACACCACACACACTCAATCACCACATTCACTCACACCACACACACTCACACCACACACACTCAATCACCACACACACTCACACCACGCACACTCAATCACCACACACTCACACCAAACACACTCACACTGCACACACTCACACCACACACACTCACACCACACACACTCAATCACCACACACACTCACACCACACACACTCACACCACACACACTCAATCACCACACACACTCACACCACACACACTCACACCACGCACACTCAATCACCACACACTCACACCAAACACACTCACACCACACACACTCAATCACCACACACACTCACACCACACACACTTAATCACCACACACACTCATTCACCAAACACACTCACACCACGCACACTCACACCACACACACTCACACCACACACACTCACATCACACACACTCAATCACCACACACACTCAAACACCACACACACTCACACCACACACACTCAATTACCACACACACTCAAACACCACACACACTCACACCACACACACTCACATCACACACACTCAAACACCACACACACTCACACCACACACACTCACATCACACACACTCAAACACCACACACACTCAATCACCACACACACTCACACCACACACACTCACATCACACACACTCAAACACCACACACACTCAATCACCACACACACTCACACCACACACACTCAATCACAACACTCACTCACACCACACACACTCACACCACACACACTCAATCACAACACTCACTCACACCACACACACTCAATCACCACACACACTCAATCACCACACACACTCACACCACACACACTCAATCACCACACACACTCAATCACCACACACACTCACACCACACACACTCACACCACACACACTCACACCACACACACTCCCACACACACTCACACCACACACACTCACACCACACACACTCAATCACCACATTCACTCACACCACACACACTCACACCACACACACTCACACCACACACACTCAATCACCACACACACTCACACCACACACACTCCCACACACACTCACACCACACACACTCACACCACACACACTCGCACCACACACACTCACACCACACACACTCAATCACCACACACACTCACACCACACACACTCACACCACACACACTCAATCACCACATTCACTCACACCACACACACTCACACCACACACACTCAATCACCACACACACTCACACCACGCACACTCAATCACCACACACTCACACCAAACACACTCACACCACACACACTCAATCACCACACACACTCACACCACACACACTCAATCACCACACACACTCACACCACACACACTTAATCACCACACTCACTCACACCACACACACTCACACCACACACACTCAATCACAACACTCACTCACACCACACACACTCAATCACCACACACACTCAATCACCACACACACTCACACCACACACACTCACACCACACACACTCAATCACAACACTCACTCACACCACACACACTCAATCACCACACTCACTCACACCACACACACTCACACCACACACACTCAATCACAACACTCACTCACACCACACACACTCAATCACCACACACACTCAATCACCACACACACTCACACCACACACACTCAATCACCACACACACTCAATCACCACACACACTCACACCACACACACTCACACTGCACACACTCACACCACACACACTCACACCACACACACTCAATCACCACACACACTCACACCACACACACTCACACCACACACACTCAATCACCACACACACTCACACCACACACACTCACACCACACACACTCAATCACCACATTCACTCACACCACACACACTCACACCACACACACTCAATCACCACACACACTCACACCACACACACTCACACCACACACACTCAATCACCACACACACTCAAACCACACACACTTAATCACCACACACACTCACACCACGCACACTCAATCACCACACACTCACACCACACACACTCACACCACACACACTCAATCACCACACACACTCACACCACACACACTCAATCACCACACACACTCACACCACACACACTCAATCACCACACACACTCACACCACACACACTCAATCACCACACACACTCACAACACACACACTCAATCACCACATTCACTCACACCGCACACACTCACACCACACACACTCACACCACTCACACTCAATCACCACACACACTCACACCACACACACTCACACCACAAACACTCAATCACCACACACACTTAATCACCACACACAATCACACCACACACACTTAATCACCACACACACTCACACCACACACACTTAATCACCACACACACTCACACCACGCACACTCAATCACCACACACTCACACCACACACACTCACACCACACACACTCAATCACCACACACACTCACACCACACACACTCAATCACCACACACACTCACACCACACACACTCAATCACCACACACACTCACACCACATACACTCAATCACCACACACACTCACACCACACACACTCAATCACCACACACACTCACACCACACACACTCAATCACCACACACACTCAAACCACACACACTTAATCACCACACACACTCACACCACACACACTCAATCACCACACACACTCACACCACACACACTCAATCACCACATTCACTCACACCACACACACTCACACCACATTCACTCACACCACACACACTCACACCACACACATTCAATCACCACACACACTCACACCACAAACACTCACACCACACACATTCAATCACCACACACACTCACACCACACACACTCAATCACCACACACACTCACGCCACACACACTTAATCACCACACACACTCACACCACGCACACTGAATCACCACACACACTCAAACACCACACACACTCAAACACCACACAGACTCACAACACACACACTCACACCACACACACTCAATCACCACACACACTCAATCACCACACACACTCACACCACACTCACTCACACCACACTCACTCACACCACACACACTTAATCACCACACACACTCAATCACCACACACACTCAAACACCACACACACTCACACCACACACACTCACACCACACACACTCAATCACCACACACACTCAAACACCACACACACTCACACCACACACACTCACACCACACACACTTAATCACCACACACACTCAATCACCACACTCACTCAAACACCACACACACTCACATCACACACACTCACACCACACACACTCAATCACCACACACACTCACACCACATACACTTAATCACCACACACACTCAAACAACACACACACTCACATCACACACACTCAATCACCACACACACTCAATCACCACACACACTCACACCACACACACTCACACCACACACACTTCATCACCACACTCACTCACACCACACACACTCACACCACACTCACTCACACCACACACACTTAATCACCACACACACTCAATCACCACGCACACTCAAACACCACATACACTCAATCACCACACACTCACACCACACACACTCACACCACACACACTCAATCACCACACTCACTCACACCACACACACTCACACCACACACACTCACACCACACACACTCACACCACACTCACTCACACCACACACACTCAATCACGACACACACTTCATCACCACACACAGTCACACCAGACTCACTCAATCACCACACACACTCACACCACACACACTTAATCACTACACACACTCACACCACACACACTCAATCACCACACTCACTCACACCACACACACTTAATCACCACACACACTCACACCACACACTCACACCACACACACTCACACCACACACACTTAATCACTACACACACTCACACCACACACACTCAATCACCACACTCACTCACACCACACACACTTAATCACCACACACACTCACACCACACACTCACACCACACACACTCAATCACCACACACACTCAAACACCACACACACTCACACCACACACACTCAATTACCACACACACTCAAACACCACACACACTCACACCACACACACTCACACCACACACACTCACATCACACACACTCAATCACCACACACACTCAAACACCACACACACTCACACCACACACACTCAATTACCACACACACTCAAACACCACACACACTCACACCACACACACTCACACCACACACACTCACACCACACACACTCACATCACACACACTCACACCACACACACTCACATCACACACACTCAAACACCACACACACTCACACCACACACACTCACATCACACACACTCAAACACCACACACACTCAATCACCACACACACTCACACCACACACACTCACATCACACACACTCAAACACCACACACACTCAATCACCACACACACTCACACCACACACACTCAATCACAACACTCACTCACACCACACACACTCACACCACACACACTCAATCACAACACTCACTCACACCACACACACTCAATCACCACACACACTCAATCACCACACACACTCACACCACACACACTCAATCACCACACACACTCAATCACCACACACACTCACACCACACACACTCACACCACACACACTCACACCACACACACTCCCACACACACTCACACCACACACACTCAATCACCACATTCACTCACACCACACACACTCACACCACATACACTCACACCACACACACTCACACCACACACACTCAATCACCACACACACTCACACCACACACACTCCCACACACACTCACACCACACACACTCACACCACACACACTCACACCACACACACTCAATCACCACACACACTCACACCACACACACTCACACCACACACACTCAATCACCACATTCACTCACACCACACACACTCACACCACACACACTCAATCACCACACACACTCACACCACGCACACTCAATCACCACACACTCACACCAAACACACTCACACCACACACACTCAATCACCACACACACTCACACCACACACACTTAATCACCACACACACTCAATCACCAAACACACTCACACCACGCACACTCAATCACCACACACACTCACACCACACACACTCAATCACCACACACACTCACACCACACACACTCAATCACCACACACACTCACACCACACACACTTAATCACCACACTCACTCACACCACACACACTCACACCACACACACTCAATCACAACACTCACTCACACCACACACACTCAATCACCACACACACTCAATCACCACACACACTCACACCACACACACTCACACCACACACACTCAATCACAACACTCACTCACACCACACACACTCAATCACCACACTCACTCACACCACACACACTCACACCACACACACTCAATCACAACACTCACTCACACCACACACACTCAATCACCACACACACTCAATCACCACACACACTCACACCACACACACTCAATCACCACACACACTCAATCACCACACACACTCACACCACACACACTCACACTGCACACACTCACACCACACACACTCACACCACACACACTCAATCACCACACACACTCACACCACACACACTCACACCACACACACTCAATCAACACACACACTCACACCACACACACTCACACCACACACACTCAATCACCACATTCACTCACACCACACACACTCACACCACACACACTCAATCACCACACACACTCACACCACACACACTCACACCACACACACTCAATCACCACACACACTCAAACCACACACTCTTAATCACCACACACACTCACACCACGCACACTCAATCACCACACACTCACACCACACACACTCACACCACACACACTCAATCACCACACACACTCACACCACACACACTCAATCACCACACACACTCACACCACACACACTCAATCACCACACACACTCACACCACACACACTCAATCACCACACACACTCACAACACACACACTCAATCACCACATTCACTCACACCGCACACACTCACACCACACACACTCACACCACACACACTCAATCACCACACACTCACACCACACACACTCACACCACACACACTCAATCACCACACACACTCACACCACACACACTCAATCACCACACACACTCACACCACACACACTCAATCACCACACACACTCACACCACACACACTCAATCACCACACACACTCAATCACCACACACACTCACACCACACACACTCACACCACACACACTCACACCACACACACTCCCACACACACTCACACCACACACACTCACACCACACACACTCAATCACCACATTCACTCACACCACACACACTCACACCACACACACTCACACCACACACACTCACACCACACACACTCAATCACCACACACACTCACACCACACACACTCCCACACACACTCACACCACACACACTCACACCACACACACTCGCACCACACACACTCACACCACACACACTCAATCACCACACACACTCACACCACACACACTCACACCACACACACTCAATCACCACATTCACTCACACCACACACACTCACACCACACACACTCAATCACCACACACACTCACACCACGCACACTCAATCACCACACACTCACACCAAACACACTCACACTGCACACACTCACACCACACACACTCACACCACACACACTCAATCACCACACACACTCACACCACACACACTCACACCACACACACTCAATCACCACACACACTCACACCACACACACTCACACCACGCACACTCAATCACCACACACTCACACCAAACACACTCACACCACACACACTCAATCACCACACACACTCACACCACACACACTTAATCACCACACACACTCATTCACCAAACACACTCACACCACGCACACTCACACCACACACACTCACACCACACACACTCACATCACACACACTCAATCACCACACACACTCAAACACCACACACACTCACACCACACACACTCAATTACCACACACACTCAAACACCACACACACTCACACCACACACACTCACATCACACACACTCAAACACCACACACACTCACACCACACACACTCACATCACACACACTCAAACACCACACACACTCAATCACCACACACACTCACACCACACACACTCACATCACACACACTCAAACACCACACACACTCAATCACCACACACACTCACACCACACACACTCAATCACAACACTCACTCACACCACACACACTCACACCACACACACTCAATCACAACACTCACTCACACCACACACACTCAATCACCACACACACTCAATCACCACACACACTCACACCACACACACTCAATCACCACACACACTCAATCACCACACACACTCACACCACACACACTCACACCACACACACTCACACCACACACACTCCCACACACACTCACACCACACACACTCACACCACACACACTCAATCACCACATTCACTCACACCACACACACTCACACCACACACACTCACACCACACACACTCAATCACCACACACACTCACACCACACACACTCCCACACACACTCACACCACACACACTCACACCACACACACTCGCACCACACACACTCACACCACACACACTCAATCACCACACACACTCACACCACACACACTCACACCACACACACTCAATCACCACATTCACTCACACCACACACACTCACACCACACACACTCAATCACCACACACACTCACACCACGCACACTCAATCACCACACACTCACACCAAACACACTCACACCACACACACTCAATCACCACACACACTCACACCACACACACTCAATCACCACACACACTCACACCACACACACTTAATCACCACACTCACTCACACCACACACACTCACACCACACACACTCAATCACAACACTCACTCACACCACACACACTCAATCACCACACACACTCAATCACCACACACACTCACACCACACACACTCACACCACACACACTCAATCACAACACTCACTCACACCACACACACTCAATCACCACACTCACTCACACCACACACACTCACACCACACACACTCAATCACAACACTCACTCACACCACACACACTCAATCACCACACACACTCAATCACCACACACACTCACACCACACACACTCATCACCACACACACTCAATCACCACACACACTCACACCACACACACTCACACTGCACACACTCACACCACACACACTCACACCACACACACTCAATCACCACACACACTCACACCACACACACTCACACCACACACACTCAATCACCACACACACTCACACCACACACACTCACACCACACACACTCAATCACCACATCACTCACACCACACACACTCACACCACACACACTCAATCACCACACACACTCACACCACACACACTCACACCACACACACTCAATCACCACACACACTCAAACCACACACACTTAATCACCACACACACTCACACCACGCACACTCAATCACCACACACTCACACCACACACACTCACACCACACACACTCAATCACAACACACACTCACACCACACACACTCAATCACCACACACACTCACACCACACACACTCAATCACCACACACACTCACACCACACACACTCAATCACCACACACACTCACAACACACACACTCAATCACCACATTCACTCACACCGCACACACTCACACCACACACACTCACACCACTCACACTCAATCACCACACACACTCACACCACACACACTCACACCACAAACACTCAATCACCACACACACTTAATCACCACACACAATCACACCACACACACTTAATCACCACACACACTCACACCACACACACTTAATCACCACACACACTCACACCACGCACACTCAATCACCACACACTCACACCACACACACTCACACCACACACACTCAATCACCACACACACTCACACCACACACACTCAATCACCACACACACTCACACCACACACACTCAATCACCACACACACTCACACCACATACACTCAATCACCACACACACTCACACCACACACACTCAATCACCACACACACTCACACCACACACACTCAATCACCACACACACTCAAACCACACACACTTAATCACCACACACACTCACACCACACACACTCAATCACCACACACACTCACACCACACACACTCAATCACCACATTCACTCACACCACACACACTCACACCACATTCACTCACACCACACACACTCACACCACACACATTCAATCACCACACACACTCACACCACAAACACTCACACCACACACATTCAATCACCACACACACTCACACCACACACACTCAATCACCACACACACTCACGCCACACACACTTAATCACCACACACACTCACACCACGCACACTGAATCACCACACACACTCAAACACCACACACACTCAAACACCACACAGACTCACAACACACACACTCACACCACACACACTCAATCACCACACACACTCAATCACCACACACACTCACACCACACTCACTCACACCACACTCACTCACACCACACACACTTAATCACCACACACACTCAATCACCACACACACTCAAACACCACACACACTCACACCACACACACTCACACCACACACACTCAATCACCACACACACTCAAACACCACACACACTCACACCACACACACTCACACCACACACACTTAATCACCACACACACTCAATCACCACACTCACTCAAACACCACACACACTCACATCACACACACTCACACCACACACACTCAATCACCACACACACTCACACCACATACACTTAATCACCACACACACTCAAACAACACACACACTCACATCACACACACTCAATCACCACACACACTCAATCACCACACACACTCACACCACACACACTCACACCACACACACTTCATCACCACACTCACTCACACCACACACACTCACACCACACTCACTCACACCACACACACTTAATCACCACACACACTCAATCACCACGCACACTCAAACACCACATACACTCAATCACCACACACTCACACCACACACACTCACACCACACACACTCAATCACCACACTCACTCACACCACACACACTCACACCACACACACTCACACCACACACACTCACACCACACTCACTCACACCACACACACTCAATCACGACACACACTTCATCACCACACACAGTCACACCAGACTCACTCAATCACCACACACACTCACACCACACACACTTAATCACTACACACACTCACACCACACACACTCAATCACCACACTCACTCACACCACACACACTTAATCACCACACACACTCACACCACACACTCACACCACACACACTCACACCACACACACTTAATCACTACACACACTCACACCACACACACTCAATCACCACACTCACTCACACCACACACACTTAATCACCACACACACTCACACCACACACTCACACCACACACACTCAATCACCACACACACTCAAACACCACACACACTCACACCACACACACTCAATTACCACACACACTCAAACACCACACACACTCACACCACACACACTCACACCACACACACTCACATCACACACACTCAATCACCACACACACTCAAACACCACACACACTCACACCACACACACTCAATTACCACACACACTCAAACACCACACACACTCACACCACACACACTCACACCACACACACTCACACCACACACACTCACATCACACACACTCACACCACACACACTCACATCACACACACTCAAACACCACACACACTCACACCACACACACTCACATCACACACACTCAAACACCACACACACTCAATCACCACACACACTCACACCACACACACTCACATCACACACACTCAAACACCACACACACTCAATCACCACACACACTCACACCACACACACTCAATCACAACACTCACTCACACCACACACACTCACACCACACACACTCAATCACAACACTCACTCACACCACACACACTCAATCACCACACACACTCAATCACCACACACACTCACACCACACACACTCAATCACCACACACACTCAATCACCACACACACTCACACCACACACACTCACACCACACACACTCACACCACACACACTCCCACACACACTCACACCACACACACTCAATCACCACATTCACTCACACCACACACACTCACACCACATACACTCACACCACACACACTCACACCACACACACTCAATCACCACACACACTCACACCACACACACTCCCACACACACTCACACCACACACACTCACACCACACACACTCACACCACACACACTCAATCACCACACACACTCACACCACACACACTCACACCACACACACTCAATCACCACATTCACTCACACCACACACACTCACACCACACACACTCAATCACCACACACACTCACACCACGCACACTCAATCACCACACACTCACACCAAACACACTCACACCACACACACTCAATCACCACACACACTCACACCACACACACTTAATCACCACACACACTCAATCACCAAACACACTCACACCACGCACACTCAATCACCACACACACTCACACCACACACACTCAATCACCACACACACTCACACCACACACACTCAATCACCACACACACTCACACCACACACACTTAATCACCACACTCACTCACACCACACACACTCACACCACACACACTCAATCACAACACTCACTCACACCACACACACTCAATCACCACACACACTCAATCACCACACACACTCACACCACACACACTCACACCACACACACTCAATCACAACACTCACTCACACCACACACACTCAATCACCACACTCACTCACACCACACACACTCACACCACACACACTCAATCACAACACTCACTCACACCACACACACTCAATCACCACACACACTCAATCACCACACACACTCACACCACACACACTCAATCACCACACACACTCAATCACCACACACACTCACACCACACACACTCACACTGCACACACTCACACCACACACACTCACACCACACACACTCAATCACCACACACACTCACACCACACACACTCACACCACACACACTCAATCACCACACACACTCACACCACACACACTCACACCACACACACTCAATCACCACATTCACTCACACCACACACACTCACACCACACACACTCAATCACCACACACACTCACACCACACACACTCACACCACACACACTCAATCACCACACACACTCAAACCACACACTCTTAATCACCACACACACTCACACCACGCACACTCAATCACCACACACTCACACCACACACACTCACACCACACACACTCAATCACCACACACACTCACACCACACACACTCAATCACCACACACACTCACACCACACACACTCAATCACCACACACACTCACACCACACACACTCAATCACCACACACACTCACAACACACACACTCAATCACCACATTCACTCACACCGCACACACTCACACCACACACACTCACACCACACACACTCAATCACCACACACTCACACCACACACACTCACACCACACACACTCAATCACCACACACACTCACACCACACACACTCAATCACCACACACACTCACACCACACACACTCAATCACCACACACACTCACACCACACACACTCAATCACCACATACACTCACAACACACCCACTCAATCACCACATTCACTCACACCGCACACACTCACACCACATTCACTCACACCACACACACTCACACCACACACACTCACACCACACACACTCACGCCACACACACTTAATCACCACACACACTCACACCACTCACACTCAATCACCACACACTCACACCACACACACTCACACCACAAACACTCAATCACCACACACACTTAATCACCACACACAATCACACCACACACACTTAATCACCACACACACTCACACCACACACACTCAATCACCACACACACTCAATCACCACACACACTCACACCACACACACTCAATCACCACACTCACTCACACCACACACACTCACACCGCACACACTCAATCACAACACTCACTCACACCACACACACTCAATCACCACACACACTCAATCACCACACACACTCACACCACACACACTCAATCACCACACACACTCAATCACCACACACACTCACACCACACACACTCACACCACACACACTCACACCACACACACTCAATCACCACATTCACTCACACCACACACACTCACACCACACACACTCAATCACCACACACACTCACACCACACACACTCACACCACGCACACTCAATCACCACACACTCACACCACACACACTCACACCACACACACTCAATCACCACACACACTCACACCACACACACTTAATCACCACACACACTCACACCACACAAACTCAATCACCACACACACTCACACCACACACACTCAATCACCACACACACCACACACACTCAATCAGCACACACACTCACACCACGCACACTCAATCACCACACACACTCACACCACACACACTCACACCACACACACTCAATCACCACATTCACTCACACCACACACACTCACACCACATTCACTCACACCACACACACTCACACCACACACACTCAATCACCACACACACTCAATCACGACACACACTCACACCACACACACTCACACTACACACACTCAATCACCACACACACTCACACCACGCACACTCAATCACCACACACACTCACACCACACACACTCACACCACACACACTCAATCACCACACACACTCACACCACACACACTCACACCACACACACTCCCACACACACTCACACCACACACACTCACACCACACACACTCAATCACCACACACACTCAATCACCACACACACTCACACCACACACACTCAATCACCACACACACTCACACCACACACACTCACACCACACACACTCAATCACCACACACACTCAAACCACACACACTTAATCACCACACACACTCACACCACGCACACTCAATCACCACACACTCACACCACACACACTCACACCACACACACTCAATCACCACACACACTCACACCACACACACTCAATCACCACACACACTCACACCACACACACTCAATCACCACACACACTCACACCACACACACTTAATCACCACACACACTCACACCACACACACTCAATCACCACACACACTCACACCACACACACTCAATCACCACATTCACTCACACCGCACACACTCACACCACACACACTCACACCACACACACTCAATCACCATACACACTCACGCCACACACACTTAATCACCACACACTTTCACACCACTCACACTCAATCACCACATTCACTCACACCGCACACACTCACACCACACACACTCACACCACACACACTCACACCACACACACTCAATCACCATACACACTCACGCCACACACACTTAATCATCACACACACTCACACCACTCACACTCAATCACCACACACTCACACCACACACACTCACACCACACACACTCAATCACCACACACACTCACACCACACACACTTAATCACCACACACACTCACACCACACACACTCAATCACCACTCACACTCACACCACTCACACTCAATCACCACACACACTCACACCACACACACTCACACCACACACACTCACACCACACACACTCAATCACCACATTCACTCACACCACACACACTCACACCACACACACTCAATCACCACACACACTCAATCACCACACACACTCACACCACACACACTCAATCACCACACTCACTCACACCACACACACTCACACCGCACACACTCAATCACAACACTCACTCACACCACACACACTCAATCACCACACACACTCAATCACCACACACACTCACACCACACACACTCAATCACCACACACACTCAATCACCACACACACTCACACCACACACACTCACACCACACACACTCACACCACACACACTCAATCACCACATTCACTCACACCACACACACTCACACCACACACACTCAATCACCACACACACTCACACCACACACACTCACACCACGCACACTCAATCACCACACACTCACACCACACACACTCACACCACACACACTCAATCACCACACACACTCACACCACACACACTTAATCACCACACACACTCACACCACACACACTCAATCACCACACACACTCACACCACACACACTCAATCACCACACACACCACACACACTCAATCAGCACACACACTCACACCACGCACACTCAATCACCACACACACTCACACCACACACACTCACACCACACACACTCAATCACCACATTCACTCACACCACACACACTCACACCACATTCACTCACACCACACACACTCACACCACACACACTCAATCACCACACACACTCAATCACGACACACACTCACACCACACACACTCACACTACACACACTCAATCACCACACACACTCACACCACGCACACTCAATCACCACACACACTCACACCACACACACTCACACCACACACACTCAATCACCACACACACTCACACCACACACACTCACACCACACACACTCCCACACACACTCACACCACACACACTCACACCACACACACTCAATCACCACACACACTCAATCACCACACACACTCACACCACACACACTCAATCACCACACACACTCACACCACACACACTCACACCACACACACTCAATCACCACACACACTCAAACCACACACACTTAATCACCACACACACTCACACCACGCACACTCAATCACCACACACTCACACCACACACACTCACACCACACACACTCAATCACCACACACACTCACACCACACACACTCAATCACCACACACACTCACACCACACACACTCAATCACCACACACACTCACACCACACACACTTAATCACCACACACACTCACACCACACACACTCAATCACCACACACACTCACACCACACACACTCAATCACCACATTCACTCACACCGCACACACTCACACCACACACACTCACACCACACACACTCAATCACCATACACACTCACGCCACACACACTTAATCACCACACACTTTCACACCACTCACACTCAATCACCACATTCACTCACACCGCACACACTCACACCACACACACTCACACCACACACACTCACACCACACACACTCACGCCACACACACTTAATCATCACACACACTCACACCACTCACACTCAATCACCACACACTCACACCACACACACTCACACCACACACACTCAATCACCACACACACTCACACCACACACACTTAATCACCACACACACTCACACCACACACACTCAATCACCACTCACACTCACACCACTCACACTCAATCACCACACACACTCACACCAAACACACTCACACCACACACACTCACACCACACACACTCAATCACCACATTCACTCACACCACACACACTCACACCACACACACTCAATCACCACACACACTCACACCACACACACTCAATCACCACATTCACTCACAGCACACACACTCACACCACACACACTCAATCACCACACACACTCACACCACGCACACTCAATCACCACACACACTCACACCACACACACTCACACCACACACACTCAATCACCACATTCACTCACACCACACACACTCACACCACACACACTCACACCACACACACTCAATCACCACACACACTCACACCACACACACTTAATCACCACACACACTCACACCACACACACTCAATCACAACACTCACTCACACCACACACACTCACACCACACACACTCAATCACAACACTCACTCACACCACACACACTCAATCACCACACACACTCAATCACCACACACACTCACACCACACACACTCACACTACACACACTCACACCACACACACTCACACCACACACACTCACACCACACACAATCACACCACACACACTCAATCACCACACACACTCACACCACACACACTCACACCACACACACTCCCACACACACTCACACCACACACACTCACACCACACACACTCAATCACCACATTCACTCACACCACACACACTCACACCACACACACTCAATCACCACACACACTCACACCACACACACTCAATCACCACACTCACTCAAACCACACACACTAATCACCACACACACTCACACCACGCACACTCAATCACCACACACTCACACCACACACACTCACACCACACACACTCAATCACCACACACACTCACACCACACACACTCAATCACCACACACACTCACACCACACACACTCAATCACCACACACACTCACACCACACACACTTCATCACCACACTCACTCGCACCACACACACTCAATCACAACACTCACTCACACCACACACACTCAATCACCACACACACTCAATCACCACACACACTCACACCACACACACTCACACCACACACACTCAATCACAACACTCACTCACACCACACACACTCAATCACACCACACTCACTCACACCACACACACTCACACCACACACACTCAATCACAACACTCACTCACACCACACACACTCATCACCACACACACTTAATCACCACACACAATCACACCACACACACTTAATCACCACACACACTCACACCACACACACTCAATCACCACACACACTCAATCACCGCACATACTCAATCACCACACACACTCACACCACACACACTCAATCACCACACTCACTCACACCACACACACTCACACCGCACACACTCAATCACAACACTCACTCACACCACACACACTCAATCACCACACACACTCAATCACCACACACACTCACACCACACACACTCAATCACCACACACACTCAATCACCACACACACTCACACCACACACACTCACACCACACACACTCACACCACACACTCACACCACACACACTCACACCACACACACTCAATCACCACACACACTCACACCACACACACTTAATCACCACACACACTCACACCACACACACTCACACCACACACACTCACACCACGCACACTCAATCACCACACACTCACACCACACACACTCACACCACACACACTCAATCACCACACACACTCACACCACACACACTTAATCACCACACACACTCACACCACACACACTCAATCACCACACACACTCACACCACACACACTCAATCACCACACACACCACACACACTCAATCAGCACACACACTCACACCACGCACACTCAATCACCACACACACTCACACCACACACACTCACACCACACACACTCAATCACCACATTCACTCACACCACACACACTCACACCACATTCACTCACACCACACACACTCACACCACACACACTCACACCACACACACTCAATCACGACACACACTCACACCACACACACTCACACTACACACACTCACACCACACACACACTCACACCACACACACTCAATCACCACACACACTCACACCACACACACTCAATCACCACACACACTCACAAGACACACACTTAATCACCACACACACTCACACCACACACACTCAATCACCACACACACTCACACCACACACACTCAATCACCACATTCACTCACACCGCACACACTCACACCACACACACTCACACCACACAAACTCACACCACACACACTCAATCACCATACACACCCACGCCACACACACTTAATCACCACACACACTCACACCACACACACTTAATCACCACACACAATCACACCACACACACTTAATCACCACACACACTCACACCACACACACTCAATCACCACACACACTCAATCACCACACACACTCAATCACCACACACACTCACACCACACACACTCAATCACCACACTCACTCACACCACACACACTCACACCGCACACACTCAATCACAACACTCACTCACACCACACACACTCAATCACCACACACACTCAATCACCACACACACTCACACCACACACACTCAATCACCACACACACTCAATCACCACACACACTCACACCACACACACTCAATCACCACATTCACTCACACCACACACACTCACACCACACACACTCAATCACCACACACACTCACACCACACACACTCACACCACGCACACTCAATCACCACACACTCACACCACACACACTCACACCACACACACTCAATCACCACACACACTCACACCACACACATTTAATCACCACACACACTCACACCACACACACTCAATCACCACACACACTCACACCACACACACTCACACCACACACACTCAATCACCACATTCACTCACACCACACACACTCACACCACATTCACTCACACCACACACACTCACACCACACACACTCACACCACACACACTCAATCACCACACACACTCACACCACACACACTTAATCACCACACACACTAACACCACACACACTTAATCACCACACACACTCACACCACGCACACTCAATCACCACACACTCACACCACACACACTCACACCACACACACTCAATCACCACACACACTTAATCACCACACACACTCACACCACACACACTTAATCACCACACACACTCACACCACACACACTTAATCACCAACCACACTCAACCACCACACACACTCACACCACACACACTCACACCACACACAATCACACCACACACACTCAATCACCACACACACTCAATCACCACACACACTCACACCACACACACTCAATCACCACACACACTCACACCACACACACTCAATCACCACACACACTCAATCACCACACTCACTCACACCACACACACTCACACCACACACACTCAATCACCACACACACTCACACCACACACACTCAATCACCACATTCACTCACACCACACACACTCACACCACATTCACTCACACCACACACACTCACACCACACACACTCACACCACACACACATAATCAGCACACACACTCACACCACACACACTTAATCACCACACACACTCACACCACGCACACTCAATCACCACACACTCACACCACACACACTCACACCACACACACTCAATCACCACACACACTTAATCACCACACACACTCAATCACCACACTCACTCAATCACCACACACACTCACACCACACACACTTAATCACCACACACACTCAATCACCACACTCACTCAATCACCACACACACTCACACCACACACACTCACACCACACACACTCAATCACCACACACACTCAATCACCAAACACACTCACACCACACACACTTAATCACCACACACACTCACACCACACACACTCAATCACCACACACACTCAATCACCACACACACTCAATCACCACACACACTCAATCACCACACACACTTAATCACCACACTCACTCACACCACACACACTCACACCACACACACTCACACCACACACACTCAATCACCACACACACTCACACCACACACACTCAATCACCACACTCACTCACACCACACTCACTCACACCACACACACTCACACCACACACACTCAATCACCACACACACTCCCACACACACTCAATCACCACACACATTCACACCACACACACTCACACCACACACACTCAATCACCACACATTCTCACACCACACACACTCAATCCCCACACTCACTCACACCACACTCACTCAATCACCACACTCACTCACACCACACTCACTCACACCACACACACTCACACCACACACACTCACACCACACACACTCAATCACCATACACACTCACGCCACACACACTTAATCACCACACACACTCACACCACTCACACTCAATCACCACACACTCACACCACACACACTCACACCAAACACACTCAATCACCACACACACTTAATCACCATACACACTCACGCCACACACACTAATCACCACACACACTCACACCACACACACTCAATCACCACACACACTCAATCACCACACACACTTAATCACCACACTCACTCACACCACACACACTCACACCACACACACTCACACCACACACACTCAATCACCACACACACTCACACCACACACACTCAATCACCACACTCACTCACACCACACTCACTCACACCACACACACTCACACCACACACACTCAATCACCACACACACTCCCACACACACTCAATCACCACACACATTCACACCACACACACTCACACCACACACACTCAATCACCACACATTCTCACACCACACACACTCAATCCCCACACTCACTCACACCACACTCACTCAATCACCACACTCACTCACACCACACTCACTCACACCACACACACTCACACCACACACACTCACACCACACACACTCAATCACCATACACACTCACGCCACACACACTTAATCACCACACACACTCACACCACTCACACTCAATCACCACACACTCACACCACACACACTCACACCAAACACACTCAATCACCACACACACTTAATCACCACACACACTCACACCACACACACTCAATCACCACACACACTCACACCACACACACTCAATCACCACACTCACTCACACCACACACACTCACACCGCACACACTCAATCACAAAACTCACTCACACCACACACACTCACACCGCACACACTCAATCACAACACTCACTCACACCACACACACTCAATCACCACACACACTCAATCACCACACACACTCACACCACACACACTCACACCACACACACTCAATCACCACATTCACTCACACCACACACACTCACACCACACACACTCAATCACCACACACACTCACACCACGCACACTCAATCACCACACACTCACACCACACACACTCACACCACACACACTCAATCACCACACACACTCACACCACACACACTTAATCACCACAAACACTCACACCACACACACTCAATCACCACACACACTCACACCATACACACTCAATCACCACACACACCACACACACTCAATCAGCACACACACTCACACCACGCACACTCAATCACCACACACACTCACACCACACACACTCACACCACACACACTCAATCACCACATTCACTCACACCACACACACTCACACCACATCACTCACACCACACACACTCACACCACACACACTCAATCACCACACACACTCACACCACACACACTTAATCACCACACACACTCACACCACACACACTTAATCACCACACACACTCACACCACGCACACTCAATCACCACACACTCACACCACACACACTCACACCACACACACTCAATCACCACACACACTTAATCACCACACACACTCAATCACCACACTCACTCAATCACCACACACACTCACACCACACACACTTAATCACCAAACACACTCAACCACCACACACACTCACACCACACACACTCACACCACACACACTCAATCACCACACACACTCAATCACCACACACACTCACACCACACACACTTAATCACCACACACACTCACACCACACACACTTAATCACCACACTCACTCACACCACACACACTCACACCACACACACTCACACCACACACACTCAATCACCACACACACTCAATCACCACACACACTTAATCACCACACTCACTCACACCACACACACTCACACCACACACACTCACACCACACACACTCAATCACCACACACACTCACACCACACACACTTAATCACCACACACACTCACACCACACACACTTAATCACCACACACACTCACACCACGCACACTCAATCACCACACACTCACACCACACACACTCACACCACACACACTCAATCACCACACACACTTAATCACCACACACACTCAATCACCACACTCACTCAATCACCACACACACTCACACCACACACACTTAATCACCAAACACACTCAACCACCACACACACTCACACCACACACACTCACACCACACACACTCAATCACCACACACACTCAATCACCACACACACTCACACCACACACACTTAATCACCACACTCACTCACACCACACACACTCACACCACACACACTCAATCACCACACACACTCACACCACACACACTCACACCACACACACTCAATCACCACACTCACTCACACCACACACACTCAATCACCACACACACTCAATCACCACACACACTTAATCACCACACACACTCACACCACACACACTCACACCACACACACTCAATCACCACACTCACTCACACCACACACACTCAATCACCACACACACTCAATCACCACACTCACTCACACCACACACACTCACACCACACACACTCAATCACCACACACACTTAATCACCACACACACTCACACCACACACACTCACACCACACACACTCAATCACCACACTCACTCACACCACACACACTCAATCACCACACACACTCACACCACACACACTCAATCACCACACACACTCAATCACCACACACACTTAATCACCACACACACTCACACCACACTCACTCACACCACACACACTCACACCACACTCAATCAATCACCACACTCACTCCCACCACACATACTCAATCACCACACACACTCCCACACACACTCAATCACCACACACATTCACACCACACACACTCACACCACACACACTCAATCACCACACACACTCACACCACACACACTCAATCACCACACACACTCACACCACACACACTCAATCACCACACACACTCACACCACACACACTCAATCACCACACTCACTCACACCACACACACTCACACCACACACACTCACACCACACACACTCAATCACCACACACACTCACACCACACACACTCACACCACACACACTCAATCACCACACACACTCACACCACACACACTCACACCACACACACTCAATCACCACACTCACTCACACCACACTCACTCACACCACACACCCTCACACCACACACACTCACACCACACACACTCAATCACCACACACACTCACACCACACACACTCACACCACACACACTCAATCACCACACACACTCACACCACACTCACTCACACCACACACTCTCACACCACACACACTCAATCACCATACACACTCACACCACACACACTCAATCACCACACACACTTAATCACCACACACACTCAATCACCACACTCACTCAATCACCACACACAATCACACCACACACACTTAATCACAACACTCACTCACTCCACACACACTCAATCACCACACACACTCAATCACCACACACACTCAATCACCACACACACTTAATCACCACACACACACAATCACCACACTCACTCAATCACCACACACACTCACACCACACACACTTAATCACCAAACACACTCAACCACCACACACACTCACACCACACACACTCACACCACACACACTCAATCACCACACACACTCAATCACCACACACACTCACACCACACACACTTAATCACCACACACACTCACACCACACACACTTAATCACCACACTCACTCACACCACACACACTCACACCACACACACTCACACCACACACACTCAATCACCACACACACGCAATCACCACACACACTTAATCACCACACTCACTCACACCACACACACTCACACCACACACACTCACACCACACACACTCAATCACCACACACACTCACACCACACACACTTAATCACCACACACACTCACACCACACACACTTAATCACCACACACACTCACACCACGCACACTCAATCACCACACACTCACACCACACACACTCACACCACACACACTCAATCACCACACACACTTAATCACCACACACACTCAATCACCACACTCACTCAATCACCACACACACTCACACCACACACACTTAATCACCAAACACACTCAACCACCACACACACTCACACCACACACACTCAATCACCACACTCACTCACACCACACTCACTCAGACCACACACACTCACACCACACACACTCACACCACACACACTCAATCACCACACTCACTCACACCACACTCACTCAATCACCACACTCACTCACACCACACTCACTCACACCACACACACTCACACCACACACACTCACACCACACACACTCAATCACCACACACACTCACACCACACACACTCACACCACACACACACAATCACCACACTCACTCACACCACACTCACTCACACCACACACCCTCACACCACACACACTCACACCACACACACTCAATCACCACACACACTCACACCACACACACTCACACCACACACACTCAATCACCACACACACTCAATCACCACACACACTCACACCACACTCACTCACACCACACACTCTCACACCACACACACTCAATCACCACACACACTCACACCACACACACTCACACCACACACACTCAATCACCACACACACTCAATCACCACACTCACTCAATCACCACACACAATCACACCACACACACTTAATCACAACACTCACTCACTCCACACACACTCAATCACCACACACACTCAATCACCACACACACTCAATCACCACACACACTCAATCACCACATTCACTCACAACACACACACTCACACCACACACACTCAATCACCACACACACTCACACCACACACACTCACACCACGCACACTCAATCACCACACACTCACACCACACACACTCACACCACACACACTGAATCACCACACACACTCACACCACACACACTTAATCACCACACACACTCACACCACGCACACTCAATCACCACACACTCACACCACACACACTCACACCACACACACTCAATCACCACACACACTCACACCACACACACTTAATCACCACACACACACAATCACCACACTCACTCAATCACCACACACACTCACACCACACACACTTAATCACCAAACACACTCAACCACCACACACACTCACACCACACACACTCACACCACACACACTCAATCACCACACACACTCAATCACCACACACACTCACACCACACACACTTAATCACCACACACACTCACACCACACACACTCAATCACCACACACACTCACACCACACACACTCACACCACACACACTCAATCACCACACTCACTCACACCACACTCACTCACACCACACACACTCACACCACACACACTCAATCACCACACACACTCCCACACACACTCAATCACCACACACATTCACACCACACACACTCACACCACACACACTCAATCACCACACACACTCACACCACACACACTCAATCACCACACTCACTCACACCACACTCACTCACACCACACACACTCACACCACACACACTCAATCACCATACACACTCACGCCACACACACTTAATCACCACACACACTCACACCACTCACACTCAATCACCACACACTCACACCACACACACTCACACCACACACACTCAATCACCACACACACTCACACCACACACACTCAATCACCACACACACTTAATCACCACACACACTCAATCACCACACTCACTCAATCACCACACACACTCACACCACACACACTTAATAACCAAACACACTCAACCACCACACACACTCACACCACACACACTCACACCACACACACTCAATCACCACACTCACTCACACCACACTCACTCAATCACCACACTCATTCACACCACACTCACTCACACCACACACTCTCACACCACACACACTCACACCACACACACTCAATCACCATACACACTCACACCACACACACTCAATCACCACACACACTCACACCACACACACTCAATCACCACACACACTTAATCACCACACACACTCAATCACCACACTCACTCAATCACCACACACACTCACACCACACACACTTAATCACCAAACACACTCAACCACCACACACACTCACACCACACACACTCACACCACACACACTCAATCACCACACACACTCAATCACCACACACACTCACACCACACACACTTAATCACCACACACACTCACACCACACACACTCAATCACCACACACACTCACACCACACACACTCAATCACCACACTCACTCACACCACACTCACTCACACCACACACACTCAATCACCACACACACTCCCACACACACTCAATCACCACACACATTCACACCACACACACTCACACCACACACACTCAATCACCACACACACTCACACCACACACACTCAATCACCACACTCACACACACCACACTCACTCACACCACACACACTCACACCACACACACTCAATCACCATACACACTCACGCCACACACACTCACACCACACTCACTCACACCACACACACTCACACCACACACACTCAATCACCATACACACTCACGCCACACACACTTAATCACCACACACACTCACACCACTCACACTCAATCACCACACACTCACACCACACACACTCACACCACACACACTCCCACACACACTCAATCACCACACACATTCACACCACACACACTCACACCACACACACTCAATCACCACACACACTCACACCACACACACTCACACCACACACACTCAATCACCACACACACTCAATCACCATACACACTCACACCACACACACTCAATCACCACACACACTTAATCACCACACACACTCAATCACCACACTCACTCAATCACCACACACACTCACACCACACACACTTAATAACCAAACACACTCAACCACCACACACACTCACACCACACACACTCACACCACACACACTCAATCACCACACTCACTCACACCACACTCACTCAATCACCACACTCACTCACACCACACTCACTCACACCACACACTCTCACACCACACACACTCACACCACACACACTCAATCACCATACACACTCACACCACACACACTCAATCACCACACACACTTAATAACCAAACACACTCAACCACCACACACACTCACACCACACACACTCACACCACACACACTCAATCACCACACACACTCAATCACCACACACACTCACACCACACACACTTAATCACCACACACACTCACACCACACACACTCAATCACCACACACACTCACACCACACACACTCAATCACCACACACACTCACACCACACACACTCACACCACACACACTCAATCACCACACTCACTCACACCACACTCACTCACACCACACACACTCACACCACACACACTCAATCACCACACACACTCCCACACACACTCAATCACCACACTCACTCACACCATACTCACTCACACCACACACACTCACACCACACACACATTCACACCACACACACTCACACCACACACACTCAATCACCACACACACTCACACCACACACACTCAATCACCACACTCACTCACACCACACTCACTCAATCACCACACTCACTCACACCACACTCACTCACACCACACACACTCACACCACACACACTCAATCACCACACACTCACACCACACACACTCACACCACACACACTCAATCACCACACACACTTAATCACAACACTCACTCACACCACACACACTCAATCACCACACACACTCAATCACCACACACACTCACACCACACACACTCAATCACCACACACACTCACACCACACACACTCACACCACGCACACTCAATCACCACACACTCACACCACACACACTCACACCACACACACTGAATCACCACACACACTCACACCACACACACTTAATCACCACACACACTCACACCACACACACTCAATCACCACACACACTCACACCACACACACTCAATCACCACACACACCACACACACTCAATCAGCACACACACTCACACCACGCACACTCAATCACCACACACACTCACACCACACACACTCACACCACACACACTCACACCACACACACTCACACCACACACACTCAATCACCACATTCACTCACACCACACACTCACACCACATTCACTCACACCACACACACTCACACCACACACACTCACACCACACACACTCACACCACACACACGCAATCACCACACACACTCACACCACGCACACTCAATCACCACACACTCACACCACACACCCTCACACCACACACACTCAATCACCACACACACTTAATCACCACACACACTCAGTCACCACACTCACTCAATCACCACACACACTCACACCACACACACTTAATCACCAAACACACTCAACCACCACACACACTCACACCACACACACTCACACCACACACACTCAATCACCACACACACTCACACCACACACACTCAATCACCACACACACTTAATCACCACACACACTCAGTCACCACACTCACTCAATCACCACACACACTCACACCACACACACTTAATCACCACACTCACTCACACCACACACACTCACACCACACACACTCACATCACACACACTCAATCACCACACACACTCACACCACACACACTCACACCACACACACTCAATCACCCCACTCACTCACACCACACACACTCACACCACACACACTCACTCACACCACACACCCTCACACCACACACACTCACACCACACACACGTAATCACCACACACACTCACACCACACACACTCACACCACACACACTCAATCACCCCACTCACTCACACCACACTCACTCACACCACACACCCTCACACCACACACACTCACACCACACACACTCAATCACCACACACACTCCCACACACACTCAATCACCACACACACTCACACCACACACACTCACACCACACACACTCAATCACCACACACACTCACACCACACACACTCACACCACACTCACTCACACCACACACACTCCCACACACACTCAATCACCACACACACTCCCACACACACTCAATCACCACATTCACTCACACCACACACACTCACACCACACACACTCACACCACGCACACTCAATCACCACACACTCACACCACACACACTCACACCACGCACACTCAATCACCACACACTCACACCACACACACTCACACCACACACACTCAATCACCACACACACTCACACCACACACACTCAATCACCACACACACTCACACAACACACACTCAATCACCACACACACTCACACCATACACACTCAATCACCACACACACCACACACACTCAATCAGCACACACACTCACACCACGCACACTCAATCACCACACACACTCACACCACACACACTCACACCACACACACTCACACCACACACACTCACACCACACACACTCAATCACCACACACACTCACACCACACACACTTAATCACCACACACACTCACACCACACACACTTAATCACCACACACACTCACACCACGCACACTCAATCACCACACACTCACACCACACACACTCACACCACACACACTCAATCACCACACACACTTAATCACCACACACACTCAATCACCACACTCACTCAATCACCACACACACTCACACCACACACACTTAATCACCAAACACACTCAACCACCACACACACTCACACCACACACACTCACACCACACGCACTCAATCACCACACACACTCAATCACCAGACACACTCACACCACACACACTTAATCACCACACACACTCACACCACACACACTTAATCACCACACTCACTCACACCACACACACTCACACCACACACACTCACACCACACACACTCAATCACCACACACACTCACACCACACACACTCACACCACACACACTCAATCACCACACACACTCAATCACCATACACACTCACACCACACACACTCAATCACCACACACACTTAATCACCACACACACTCAATCACCACACTCACTCAATCACCACACACACTCACACCACACACACTTAATAACCAAACACACTCAACCACCACACACACTCACACCACACACACTCACACCACACACACTCAATCACCACACTCACTCACACCACACTCACTCAATCACCACACTCACTCACACCACACTCACTCACACCACACACTCTCACACCACACACACTCACACCACACACACTCAATCACCATACACACTCACACCACACACACTCAATCACCACACACACTTAATAACCAAACACACTCAACCACCACACACACTCACACCACACACACTCACACCACACACACTCAATCACCACACACACTCAATCACCACACACACTCACACCACACACACTCACACCACACACACTCAATCACCACACACACTCACACCACACACACTCAATCACCACACACACTCACACCACACACACTCACACCACACACACTCAATCACCACACTCACTCACACCACACTCACTCACACCACACACACTCACACCACACACACTCAATCACCACACACACTCCCACACACACTCAATCACCACACTCACTCACACCATACTCACTCACACCACACACACTCACACCACACACACATTCACACCACACACACTCACACCACACACACTCAATCACCACACACACTCACACCACACACACTCAATCACCACACTCACTCACACCACACTCACTCAATCACCACACTCACTCACACCACACTCACTCACACCACACACACTCACACCACACACACTCAATCACCACACACTCACACCACACACACTCACACCACACACACTCAATCACCACACACACTTAATCACAACACTCACTCACACCACACACACTCAATCACCACACACACTCAATCACCACACACACTCACACCACACACACTCAATCACCACACACACTCACACCACACACACTCACACCACGCACACTCAATCACCACACACTCACACCACACACACTCACACCACACACACTGAATCACCACACACACTCACACCACACACACTTAATCACCACACACACTCACACCACACACACTCAATCACCACACACACTCACACCACACACACTCAATCACCACACACACCACACACACTCAATCAGCACACACACTCACACCACGCACACTCAATCACCACACACACTCACACCACACACACTCACACCACACACACTCACACCACACACACTCACACCACACACACTCAATCACCACATTCACTCACACCACACACTCACACCACATTCACTCACACCACACACACTCACACCACACACACTCACACCACACACACTCACACCACACACACGTAATCACCACACACACTCACACCACACACACTCACACCACACACACTCAATCACCCCACTCACTCACACCACACTCACTCACACCACACACCCTCACACCACACACACTCACACCACACACACTCAATCACCACACACACTCCCACACACACTCAATCACCACACACACTCACACCACACACACTCACACCACACACACTCAATCACCACACACACTCACACCACACACACTCACACCACACTCACTCACACCACACACACTCCCACACACACTCAATCACCACACACACTCCCACACACACTCAATCACCACATTCACTCACACCACACACACTCACACCACACACACTCACACCACGCACACTCAATCACCACACACTCACACCACACACACTCACACCACGCACACTCAATCACCACACACTCACACCACACACACTCACACCACACACACTCAATCACCACACACACTCACACCACACACACTCAATCACCACACACACTCACACAACACACACTCAATCACCACACACACTCACACCATACACACTCAATCACCACACACACCACACACACTCAATCAGCACACACACTCACACCACGCACACTCAATCACCACACACACTCACACCACACACACTCACACCACACACACTCACACCACATTCACTCACACCACACACACTCACACCACACACACTCAATCACCACACACACTCACACCACACACACTTAATCACCACACACACTCACACCACACACACTTAATCACCACACACACTCACACCACGCACACTCAATCACCACACACTCACACCACACACACTCACACCACACACACTCAATCACCACACACACTTAATCACCACACACACTCAATCACCACACTCACTCAATCACCACACACACTCACACCACACACACTTAATCACCAAACACACTCAACCACCACACACACTCACACCACACACACTCACACCACACGCACTCAATCACCACACACACTCAATCACCAGACACACTCACACCACACACACTTAATCACCACACACACTCACACCACACACACTTAATCACCACACTCACTCACACCACACACACTCACACCACACACACTCACACCACACACACTCAATCACCACACACACTCACACCACACACACTCACACCACACACACTCAATCACCACACACACTCAATCACCATACACACTCACACCACACACACTCAATCACCACACACACTTAATCACCACACACACTCAATCACCACACTCACTCAATCACCACACACACTCACACCACACACACTTAATAACCAAACACACTCAACCACCACACACACTCACACCACACACACTCACACCACACACACTCAATCACCACACTCACTCACACCACACTCACTCAATCACCACACTCACTCACACCACACTCACTCACACCACACACTCTCACACCACACACACTCACACCACACACACTCAATCACCATACACACTCACACCACACACACTCAATCACCACACACACTTAATAACCAAACACACTCAACCACCACACACACTCACACCACACACACTCACACCACACACACTCAATCACCACACACACTCAATCACCACACACACTCACACCACACACACTCACACCACACACACTCAATCACCACACACACTCACACCACACACACTCAATCACCACACACACTCACACCACACACACTCACACCACACACACTCAATCACCACACTCACTCACACCACACTCACTCACACCACACACACTCACACCACACACACTCAATCACCACACACACTCCCACACACACTCAATCACCACACTCACTCACACCATACTCACTCACACCACACACACTCACACCACACACACATTCACACCACACACACTCACACCACACACACTCAATCACCACACACACTCACACCACACACACTCAATCACCACACTCACTCACACCACACTCACTCAATCACCACACTCACTCACACCACACTCACTCACACCACACACACTCACACCACACACACTCAATCACCACACACTCACACCACACACACTCACACCACACACACTCAATCACCACACACACTTAATCACAACACTCACTCACACCACACACACTCAATCACCACACACACTCAATCACCACACACACTCACACCACACACACTCAATCACCACACACACTCACACCACACACACTCACACCACGCACACTCAATCACCACACACTCACACCACACACACTCACACCACACACACTCACACCACACACACATTCACACCACACACACTCACACCACACACACTCAATCACCACACACACTCACACCACACACACTCAATCACCACACTCACTCACACCACACTCACTCAATCACCACACTCACTCACACCACACTCACTCACACCACACACACTCACACCACACACACTCAATCACCACACACTCACACCACACACACTCACACCACACACACTCAATCACCACACACACTTAATCACAACACTCACTCACACCACACACACTCAATCACCACACACACTCAATCACCACACACACTCACACCACACACACTCAATCACCACACACACTCACACCACACACACTCACACCACGCACACTCAATCACCACACACTCACACCACACACACTCACACCACACACACTGAATCACCACACACACTCACACCACACACACTTAATCACCACACACACTCACACCACACACACTCAATCACCACACACACTCACACCACACACACTCAATCACCACACACACCACACACACTCAATCAGCACACACACTCACACCACGCACACTCAATCACCACACACACTCACACCACACACACTCACACCACACACACTCACACCACACACACTCACACCACACACACTCAATCACCACATTCACTCACACCACACACTCACACCACATTCACTCACACCACACACACTCACACCACACACACTCACACCACACACACTCACACCACACACACGCAATCACCACACACACTCACACCACGCACACTCAATCACCACACACTCACACCACACACCCTCACACCACACACACTCAATCACCACACACACTTAATCACCACACACACTCAGTCACCACACTCACTCAATCACCACACACACTCACACCACACACACTTAATCACCAAACACACTCAACCACCACACACACTCACACCACACACACTCACACCACACACACTCAATCACCACACACACTCACACCACACACACTCAATCACCACACACACTTAATCACCACACACACTCAGTCACCACACTCACTCAATCACCACACACACTCACACCACACACACTTAATCACCACACTCACTCACACCACACACACTCACACCACACACACTCACATCACACACACTCAATCACCACACACACTCACACCACACACACTCACACCACACACACTCAATCACCCCACTCACTCACACCACACACACTCACACCACACACACTCACTCACACCACACACCTTCACACCACACACACTCACACCACACACACGTAATCACCACACACACTCACACCACACACACTCACACCACACACACTCAATCACCCCACTCACTCACACCACACTCACTCACACCACACACCCTCACACCACACACACTCACACCACACACACTCAATCACCACACACACTCCCACACACACTCAATCACCACACACACTCACACCACACACACTCACACCACACACACTCAATCACCACACACACTCACACCACACACACTCACACCACACTCACTCACACCACACACACTCCCACACACACTCAATCACCACACACACTCCCACACACACTCAATCACCACATTCACTCACACCACACACACTCACACCACACACACTCACACCACGCACACTCAATCACCACACACTCACACCACACACACTCACACCACGCACACTCAATCACCACACACTCACACCACACACACTCACACCACACACACTCAATCACCACACACACTCACACCACACACACTCAATCACCACACACACTCACACAACACACACTCAATCACCACACACACTCACACCATACACACTCAATCACCACACACACCACACACACTCAATCAGCACACACACTCACACCACGCACACTCAATCACCACACACACTCACACCACACACACTCACACCACACACACTCACACCACATTCACTCACACCACACACACTCACACCACACACACTCAATCACCACACACACTCACACCACACACACTTAATCACCACACACACTCACACCACACACACTTAATCACCACACACACTCACACCACGCACACTCAATCACCACACACTCACACCACACACACTCACACCACACACACTCAATCACCACACACACTTAATCACCACACACACTCAATCACCACACTCACTCAATCACCACACACACTCACACCACACACACTTAATCACCAAACACACTCAACCACCACACACACTCACACCACACACACTCACACCACACGCACTCAATCACCACACACACTCAATCACCAGACACACTCACACCACACACACTTAATCACCACACACACTCACACCACACACACTTAATCACCACACTCACTCACACCACACACACTCACACCACACACACTCACACCACACATACTCAATCACCACACACACTCACACCACACACACTCAATCACCACACACACTCAATCACCACACACACTTAATCAACACACTCACTCACACCACACACACTTAATCACCACACTCACTCACACCACACACACTCACACCACACACACTCACACCACACACACTCAAACACCACACACACTCACACCACACACACTCACACCACACACACTCAATCACCACACACACTCACACCACACACACTCAATCACCACACACACTCACACCACACACACTCACACCACACACACTCAATCACCACACTCACTCACACCACACTCACTCAGACCACACACACTCACACCACACACACTCAATCACCACACACACTCCCACACACACTCAATCACCACACACATTCACACCACACACACTCACACCACACACACTCAATCACCACACACACTCACACCACACACACTCAATCACCACACTCACTCACACCACACTCACTCACACCACACTCACTCACACCACACACACTCACACCACACACACTCAATCACCACACACACTCACACCACACACACTCACACCACACACACTCAATCACCACACACACTCACAACACACACACTCACACCACACACACTCAATCACCACACTCACTCACACCACACTCACTCACACCAAACACTCTCACACCACACACACTCACACCACACACACTCAATCACCACACACACTCCCACACACACTCAATCACCACACACACTCACACCACACACACTCACACCACACACACTCAATCACCACACACACTCACACCACACACACTCAATCACCACACACACTCACACCATACACACTCAATCACCACACACACTCAATCACCACACACACTCACACCACACACACTCACACCACACACACTCAATCACCACACACACTCACACCACACACACTCACACCACACACACTCAATCACCACATTCACTCACACCACACACACTCACACCACACACACTCAATCACCACACACACTTAATCACCACACACACTCAATCACCACACTCACTCACACCACACACACTTAATCACCAAACACACTCAACCACCACACACACTCACACCACACACACTCACACCACACACACTCAATCACCACACACACTCACACCACACACACTCACACCACACACACTCAATCACCACACTCACTCACACCACACACACTCACACCGCACACACTCAATCACCACACACACTCACACCACACACACTCACACCACACACACTCAATCACCACACACACTCACACCACACACACTCACACCACACACACTCAATCACCACACTCACTCACACCACACACACTCACACCACACACACTCAATCACCACACACACTCACACCACACTCACTCAATCACCACACTCACTCACACCACACTCACTCACACCACACACACTCACACCACACACACTCACACCACACACACTCAATCACCACACACACTCACACCACACAAACTCACACCACACACACTCAATCACCACACACACTCACACCACACACACTCACACCACACACACTCAATCACCACACTCACTCACACCACACTCACTCACACCACATACTCTCACACCACACACACTCACACCACACACACTCAATCACCACACACACTCCCACACACACTCAATCACCACACACACTCACACCACACACACTCACACCACACACACTCAATCACCACACACACTCACACCACACACACTCAATCACCACACACACTCACACCATACACACTCAATCACCACACACACTCAATCACCACACACACTCACACCACACACACTCACACCACACACACTCAATCACCACACACACTCACACCACACACACTCACACCACACACACTCAATCACCACACACACTCACACCACACACACTCCCACACACACTCACACCACACACACTCACACCACACACACTCACACCACACACACTCAATCACCACATTCACTCACACCACACACACTCACACCACACACACTCAATCACCACACACACTTAATCACCACACACACTTAATCACCACACACACTCAATCACCACACTCACTCACACCACACACACTTAATCACCAAACACACTCAACCACCACACACACTCACACCACACACACTCACACCACACACACTCAATCACCACACACACTCACACCACACACACTCAATCACCACACTCACTCACACCACACACACTCACACCGCACACACTCAATCACCGCACACACTCACACCACACACACTCACACCACACACACTCAATCACCACACACACTCACACCACACACACTCACACCACACACACTCAATCACCACACTCACTCACACCACACACACTCACACCACACACACTCACACCACACACACTCAATCACCACACACACTCACACCACACACACTCACACCACACACACTCAATCACCACACACACTCACACCACACACACTCACACCACACACACTCAATCACCACACTCACTCACACCACACACACTCACACCACACACACTCACACCACACACACTCAATCACCACACACACTCACACCACACACACTCACACCACTCACTCTCAATCACAACACTCACTCACACCACACACACTCAATCACCACACACACTCAATAACCACACACACTCACACCACACACACTCAATCACCACACACACTCAATCACCACACACACTCAATCACCACATTCACTCACACCACACACACTCAATCACCACACACACTCACACCACACACACTCACACCACGCACACTCAATCACCACACACACTCACACCACACACACTCAATCACCACACACACCACACACACTCAATCAGCACACACACTCACACCACGCACACTCAATCACCACACACACTCACACCACACACACTCACACCACACACACTCAATCACCACATTCACTCACACCACACACACTCACACCACATTCACTCACACCACACACACTCACACCACATTCACTCACACCACACACACTCACACCACACACACTCACACCACACACACTCAATCACCACACACACTCACACCACACACACTTAATCACCACACACACTCACACAACGCACACTCAATCACCACACACTCACACCACACACACTCACACCACACACACTCAATCACCACGCACACTTAATCACCACACACACTCACACCACACACACTCAATCACCACACACACTCACACCACACACACTCACACCACACACACTTAATCACCACACACACTCACACCACACACACTCAATCACCACACACACTCAATCACCACACTCACTCGATCACCACACACACTCACACCACACACACTTAATCACCAAACACACTCAACCACCACACACACTCACACCACACACACTCACACCACACACACTCAATCACCACACACACTCAATCACCACACACACTCAAACCACACACACTTATCACCACACACACTCACACCACACACACTCAATCACCACACACACTCAATCACCACACACACTTAATCACCACACTCACTCACACCACACACACTCAATCACCACACACACTCACACCACACACACTCACACCACACACACTCAATCACCACATTCACTCACACCACACACACTCACACCACATTCACTCACACCACACACACTCACACCACACACACTCAATCACCACACACACTCACACCACACACACTTAATCACCACACACACTCACACCACACACACTTAATCACCACACACACTCACACCACGCACACTCAATCACCACACACTCACACCACACACACTCACACCACACACACTCAATCACCACACACACTCACACCACACACACTCAATCACCACACACACTTAATCACCACACACACTCAATCACCACACTCACTCAATCACCACACACACTCACACCACACACACTTAATCACCAAACACACTCAACCACCACACACACTCACACCACACACACTCACACCACACACACTCAATCACCACACACACTCAATCACCACACACACTCACACCACACACACTCACACCACACACACTCAATCACCACACACACTCAATCACCACACACACTCACACCACACACACTCACACCACACACACTCACACCACACACACTCAATCACCACATTCACTCACACCACACACACTCAATCACCACACACACTCACACCACACACACTCACACCACACACACTCACACCACACACACTCAATCACCACATTCACTCACACCACACACACTCAATCACCACACACACTCACACCACGCACACTCAATCACCACACACTCAATCCACACACACTCACACCACACACACTCAATCACCACACACACTCACACCACACACACTTAATCACCACACACACTCACACCACACACACTCAATCACCACACACACTCACACCACACACACTCAATCACCACACACACCACACACACTCAATCAGCACACACACTCACACCACACACACTCAATCACCACACACACTTAATCACCACACACACTCAATCACCACACTCACTCACACCACACACACTTAATCACCAAACACACTCAACCACCACACACACTCACACCAAACACACTCACACCACACACACTCAATCACCACACACACTCACACCACACACACTCACACCACACACACTCAATCACCACACTCACTCACACCACACACACTCACACCGCACACACTCAATCACCACACACACTCACACCACACACACTCACACCACACACACTCAATCACCACACACACTCACACCACACACACTCAATCACCACACTCACTCACACCACACACACTCACACCACACACACTCACACCACACACACTCAATCACCACACTCACTCACACCACACTCACTCACACCACACACTCTCACACCACACACACTCACACCACACACACTCAATCACCACACACACTCCCACACACACTCAATCACCACACACACTCACACCACACACACTCAATCACCACACTCACTCACACCACACTCACTCAATCACCACACTCACTCACACCACACTCACTCACACCACACACACTCACACCACACACACTCAATCACCATACACACTCACGCCACACACACTTAATCACCACACACACTCACACCACTCACACTCAATCACCACACACACTCACACCACACACACTCAATCACCACACACACTCACACCACACTCACTCACACCACACACACTCACACCACACACACTCAATCACCATACACACTCACGCCACACACACTTAATCACCACACACACTCACACCACACACACTCACACCACACACACTCCCACACACACTCAATCACCACACACATTCACACCACACACACTCACGCCACACACACTTAATCACCACACACACTCACACCACACACACTCACACCACACACACTCCCACACACACTCAATCACCACACACATTCACACCACACACACTCACACCACACTCACTCAATCACCACACTCACTCGCACCACACTCACTCACACCACACACTCTCACACCACACACACTCACACCACACACACTCAATCACCAGACACACTCACGCCACACACACTTAATCACCACACACACTCACACCACTCACACTCAATCAGCACACACACTCACACCACACACACTCAATCACCACACACACTTAATCACCACACACACTCAATCACCACACTCACTCACACCACACACACTTAATCACCAAACACACTCAACCACCACACACACTCACACCAAACACACTCACACCACACACACTCAATCACCACACACACTCACACCACACACACTCACACCACACACACTCAATCACCACACTCACTCACACCACACACACTCACACCGCACACACTCAATCACCACACACACTCACACCACACACACTCACACCACACACACTCAATCACCACACACACTCACACCACACACACTCAATCACCACACTCACTCACACCACACACACTCACACCACACACACTCACACCACACTCACTCACACCACACTCACTCACACCACACACTCTCACACCACACACACTCACACCACACACACTCAATCACCACACACACTCCCACACACACTCAATCACCACACACACTCACACCACACACACTCAATCACCACACTCACTCACACCACACTCACTCAATCACCACACTCACTCACACCACACTCACTCACACCACACACACTCACACCACACACACTCAATCACCATACACACTCACGCCACACACACTTAATCACCACACACACTCACACCACTCACACTCAATCACCACACACACTCACACCACACACACTCAATCACCACACACACTCACACCACACTCACTCACACCACACACACTCACACCACACACACTCAATCACCATACACACTCACGCCACACACACTTAATCACCACACACACTCACACCACACACACTCACACCACACACACTCCCACACACACTCAATCACCACACACATTCACACCACACACACTCACGCCACACACACTTAATCACCACACACACTCACACCACACACACTCACACCACACACACTCCCACACACACTCAATCACCACACACATTCACACCACACACACTCACACCACACTCACTCAATCACCACACTCACTCGCACCACACTCACTCACACCACACACTCTCACACCACACACACTCACACCACACACACTCAATCACCAGACACACTCACGCCACACACACTTAATCACCACACACACTCACACCACTCACACTCAATCACCACACACTCACACCACACACACTCACACCACACACACTCACACCACACACACTCCCACACACACTCAATCACCACACACATTCACACCACACACACTCACACCACACACACTCAATCACCACACTCACTCACACCACACTCACTCAATCACCACACTCACTCACACCACACACACTCAATCACCACACACACTTAATCACCACACTCACTCACACCACACACACTCAATCACCACACACACTCACACCACACACACTCACACCACACACACTCAATCACCACATTCACTCACACCACACACACTCACACCACATTCACTCACACCACACACACTCACACCACACACACTCAATCACCACACACACTCACACCACACACACTTAATCACCACACACACTCACACCACACACACTTAATCACCACACACACTCACACCACGCACACTCAATCACCACACACTCACACCACACACACTCACACCACACACACTCAATCACCACACACACTCACACCACACACACTCAATCACCACACACACTTAATCACCACACACACTCAATCACCACACTCACTCAATCACCACACACACTCACACCACACACACTTAATCACCAAACACACTCAACCACCACACACACTCACACCACACACACTCACACCACACACACTCAATCACCACACACACTCAATCACCACACACACTCACACCACACACACTCACACCACACACACTCAATCACCACACACACTCAATCACCACACACACTCACACCACACACACTCACACCACACACACTCAATCACCACATTCACTCACACCACACACACTCAATCACCACACACACTCACACCACACACACTCACACCACACACACTCACACCACACACACTCAATCACCACATTCACTCACACCACACACACTCAATCACCACACACACTCACACCACGCACACTCAATCACCACACACTCAATCCACACACACTCACACCACACACACTCAATCACCACACACACTCACACCACACACACTTAATCACCACACACACTCACACCACACACACTCAATCACCACACACACTCACACCACACACACTCAATCACCACACACACCACACACACTCAATCAGCACACACACTCACACCACACACACTCAATCACCACACACACTTAATCACCACACACACTCAATCACCACACTCACTCACACCACACACACTTAATCACCAAACACACTCAACCACCACACACACTCACACCACACACACTCACACCACACACACTCAATCACCACACACACTCACACCACACACACTCACACCACACACACTCACACCACACACACTCAATCACCACATTCACTCACACCACACACACTCAATCACCACACACACTCACACCACATTCACTCACACCACACACACTCACACCACACACACTCACACCACACACACTCAATCACCACACACACTCACACCACACACACTTAATCACCACACACACTCACACAACGCACACTCAATCACCACACACTCACACCACACACACTCACACCACACACACTCAATCACCACGCACACTTAATCACCACACACACTCACACCACACACACTCAATCACCACACACACTCACACCACACACACTCACACCACACACACTTCATCACCACACACACTCACACCACACACACTCAATCACCACACACACTCAATCACCACACTCACTCGATCACCACACACACTCACACCACACACACTTAATCACCAAACACACTCAACCACCACACACACTCACACCACACACACTCACACCACACACACTCAATCACCACACACACTCAATCACCACACACACTCAAACCACACACACTTATCACCACACACACTCACACCACACACACTCAATCACCACACACACTCAATCACCACACACACTTAATCACCACACTCACTCACACCACACACACTCAATCACCACACACACTCACACCACACACACTCACACCACACACACTCAATCACCACATTCACTCACACCACACACACTCACACCACATTCACTCACACCACACACACTCACACCACACACACTCAATCACCACACACACTCACACCACACACACTTAATCACCACACACACTCACACCACACACACTTAATCACCACACACACTCACACCACGCACACTCAATCACCACACACTCACACCACACACACTCACACCACACACACTCAATCACCACACACACTCACACCACACACACTCAATCACCACACACACTTAATCACCACACACACTCAATCACCACACTCACTCAATCACCACACACACTCACACCACACACACTTAATCACCAAACACACTCAACCACCACACACACTCACACCACACACACTCACACCACACACACACTCAATCACCACACACACTCAATCACCACACACACTCACACCACACACACTCACACCACACACACTCAATCACCACACACACTCAATCACCACACACACTCACACCACACACACTCACACCACACACACTCACACCACACACACTCAATCACCACATTCACTCACACCACACACACTCAATCACCACACACACTCACACCACACACACTCACACCACACACACTCACACCACACACACTCAATCACCACATTCACTCACACCACACACACTCAATCACCACACACACTCACACCACGCACACTCAATCACCACACACTCAATCCACACACACTCACACCACACACACTAAATCACCACACACACTCACACCACACACACTTAATCACCACACACACTCACACCACACACACTCAATCACCACACACACTCACACCACTCACACTCAATCACCACACACACCACACACACTCAATCAGCACACACACTCACACCACACACACTCAATCACCACACACATTAATCACCACACACACTCAATCACCACACTCACTCACACCACACACACTTAATCACCAAACACACTCAACCACCACACACACTCACACCAAACACACTCACACCACACACACTCAATCACCACACACACTCACACCACACACACTCACACCACACACACTCAATCACCACACTCACTCACACCACACACACTCACACCGCACACACTCAATCACCACACACACTCACACCACACACACTCACACCACACACACTCAATCACCACACACACTCACACCACACACACTCAATCACCACACTCACTCACACCACACACACTCACACCACACACACTCACACCACACACACTCAATCACCACACTCACTCACACCACACTCACTCACACCACACACTCTCACACCACACACACTCACACCACACACACTCAATCACACACACACTCACCCACACACACTCAATCACCACACACACTCACACCACACACACTCAATCACCACACTCACTCACACACACTCACTCAATCACCACACTCACTCACACCACACTCACTCACACCACACACACTCACACCACACACACTCAATCACCATACACACTCACGCCACACACACTTAATCAACACACACACTCACACCACTCACACTCAATCACCACACACACTCACACCACACACACTCAATCACCACACACACTCACACCACACTCACTCACACCACACACACTCACACCACACACACTCAATCACCATACACACTCACGCCACACACACTTAATCACCACACACACTCACACCACACACACTCACACCACACACACTCCCACACACACTCAATCACCACACACATTCACACCACACACACTCACGCCACACATACTTAATCACCACACACACTCACACCACACACACTCACACCACACACACTCCCACACACACTCAATCACCACACACATTCACACCACACACACTCACACCACACTCACTCAATCACCACACTCACTCGCACCACACTCACTCACACCACACACTCTCACACCACACACACTCACACCACACACACTCAATCACCATACACACTCACGCCACACACACTTAATCACCACACACACTCACACCACTCACACTCAATCACCACACACTCACACCACACACACTCACACCACACACACTCACACCACACACACTCCCACACACACTCAATCACCACACACATTCACACCACACACACTCACACCACACACACTCAATCACCACACTCACTCACACCACACTCACTCAATCACCACACTCACTCACACCACACACACTCAATCACCACACACACTTAATCACCACACTCACTCACACCACACACACTCAATCACCACACACACTCACACCACACACACTCACACCACACACACTCAATCACCACATTCACTCACACCACACACACTCACACCACATTCACTCACACCACACACACTCACACCACACACACTCAATCACCACACACACTCACACCACACACACTTAATCACCACACACACTCACACCACACACACTTAATCACCACACACACTCACACCACGCACACTCAATCACCACACACTCACACCACACACACTCACACCACACACACTCAATCACCACACACACTCACACCACACACACTCAATCACCACACACACTAATCACCACACACACTCAATCACCACACTCACTCAATCACCACACACACTCACACCACACACACTAATCACCAAACACACTCAACCACCACACACACTCACACCACACACACTCAATCACCACACACACTCAATCACCACACACACTCACACCACACACACTCACACCACACACACTCAATCACCACACACACTCAATCACCACACACACTCACACCACACACACTCACACCACACACACTCAATCACCACATCACTCACACCACACACACTCAATCACCACACACACTCACACCACACACACTCACACCACACACACTCACACCACACACACTCAATCACCACATTCACTCACACCACACACACTCAATCACCACACACACTCACACCACGCACACTCAATCACCACACACTCAATCCACACACACTCACACCACACACACTCAATCACCACACACACTCACACCACACACACTTAATCACCACACACACTCACACCACACACACTCAATCACCACACACACTCACACCACACACACTCAATCACCACACACACCACACACACTCAATCAGCACACACACTCACACCACACACACTCAATCACCACACACACTTAATCACCACACACACTCAATCACCACACTCACTCACACCACACACACTTAATCACCAAACACACTCAACCACCACACACACTCACACCACACACACTCACACCACACACACTCAATCACCACACACACTCACACCACACACACTCACACCACACACACTCAATCACCACACTCACTCACACCACACACACTCACACCGCACACACTCAATCACCACACACACTCACACCACACACACTCACACCACACACACTCAATCACCACACACACTCACACCACACACACTCAATCACCACACTCACTCACACCACACACACTCACACCACACACACTCACACCACACACACTCAATCACTACACTCATTCACACCACACTCACTCACACCACACACTCTCACACCACACACACTCACACCACACACACTCAATCACCACACACACTCCCACACACACTCAATCACCACACACACTCAATCACCACACTCACTCACACCACACTCACTCAATCACCACACTCACTCACACCACACTCACTCACACCACACACACTCACACCACACACACTCAATCACCATACACACTCACGCCACACACACTTAATCACCACACACACTCACACCACTCACACTCAATCACCACACACACTCACACCACACACACTCAATCACCACACACACTCACACCACACTCACTCACACCACACACACTCACACCACACACACTCAATCACCATACACACTCACACCACACACACTTAATCACCACACACACTCACACCACACACACTCAATCACCACACACACTCACACCACACACACTCAATCACCACACACACTTAATCACCACACACACTCAATCACCACACTCACTCAATCACCACACACACTCACACCACACACACTTAATCACCAAACACACTCAACCACCACACACACTCACACCACACACACTCACACCACACACACTCAATCACCACACACACTCAATCACCACACACACTCACACCACACACACTCACACCACACACACTCAATCACCACACACACTCAATCACCACACACACTCACACCACACACACTCACACCACACACACTCAATCACCACATTCACTCACACCACACACACTCAATCACCACACACACTCACACCACACACACTCACACCACACACACTCACACCACACACACTCAATCACCACATCACTCACACCACACACACTCAATCACCACACACACTCACACCACGCACACTCAATCACCACACACTCAATCCACACACACTCACACCACACACACTCAATCACCACACACACTCACACCACACACACTTAATCACCACACACACTCACACCACACACACTCAATCACCACACACACTCACACCACACACACTCAATCACCACACACACCACACACACTCAATCAGCACACACACTCACACCACACACACTCAATCACCACACACACTTAATCACCACACACACTCAATCACCACACTCACTCACACCACACACACTTAATCACCAAACACACTCAACCACCACACACACTCACACCACACACACTCACACCACACACACTCAATCACCACACACACTCACACCACACACACTCACACCACACACACTCACACCACACACACTCAATCACCACATTCACTCACACCACACACACTCAATCACCACACACACTCACACCACATCACTCACACCACACACACTCACACCACACACACTCACACCACACACACTCAATCACCACACACACTCACACCACACACACTTAATCACCACACACACTCACACAACGCACACTCAATCACCACACACTCACACCACACACACTCACACCACACACACTCAATCACCACGCACACTTAATCACCACACACACTCACACCACACACACTCAATCACCACACACACTCACACCACACACACTCACACCACACACACTTCATCACCACACACACTCACACCACACACACTCAATCACCACACACACTCAATCACCACACTCACTCGATCACCACACACACTCACACCACACACACTTAATCACCAAACACACTCAACCACCACACACACTCACACCACACACACTCACACCACACACACTCAATCACCACACACACTCAATCACCACACACACTCAAACCACACACACTTATCACCACACACACTCACACCACACACACTCAATCACCACACACACTCAATCACCACACACACTTAATCACCACACTCACTCACACCACACACACTCAATCACCACACACACTCACACCACACACACTCACACCACACACACTCAATCACCACATTCACTCACACCACACACACTCACACCACATTCACTCACACCACACACACTCACACCACACACACTCAATCACCACACACACTCACACCACACACACTTAATCACCACACACACTCACACCACACACACTTAATCACCACACACACTCACACCACGCACACTCAATCACCACACACTCACACCACACACACTCACACCACACACACTCAATCACCACACACACTCACACCACACACACTCAATCACCACACACACTTAATCACCACACACACTCAATCACCACACTCACTCAATCACCACACACACTCACACCACACACACTTAATCACCAAACACACTCAACCACCACACACACTCACACCACACACACTCACACCACACACACTCAATCACCACACACACTCAATCACCACACACACTCACACCACACACACTCACACCACACACACTCAATCACCACACACACTCAATCACCACACACACTCACACCACACACACTCACACCACACACACTCACACCACACACACTCAATCACCACATTCACTCACACCACACACACTCAATCACCACACACACTCACACCACACACACTCACACCACACACACTCACACCACACACACTCAATCACCACATTCACTCACACCACACACACTCAATCACCACACACACTCACACCACGCACACTCAATCACCACACACTCAATCCACACACACTCACACCACACACACTAAATCACCACACACACTCACACCACACACACTTAATCACCACACACACTCACACCACACACACTCAATCACCACACACACTCACACCACTCACACTCAATCACCACACACACCACACACACTCAATCAGCACACACACTCACACCACACACACTCAATCACCACACACACTTAATCACCACACACACTCAATCACCACACTCACTCACACCACACACACTTAATCACCAAACACACTCAACCACCACACACACTCACACCAAACACACTCACACCACACACACTCAATCACCACACACACTCACACCACACACACTCACACCACACACACTCAATCACCACACTCACTCACACCACACACACTCACACCGCACACACTCAATCACCACACACACTCACACCACACACACTCACACCACACACACTCAATCACCACACACACTCACACCACACACACTCAATCACCACACTCACTCACACCACACACACTCACACCACACACACTCACACCACACACACTCAATCACCACACTCACTCACACCACACTCACTCACACCACACACTCTCACACCACACACACTCATTCCACACACACTCAATCACCACACACACTCCCACACACACTCAATCACCACACACACTCACACCACACACACTCAATCACCACACTCACTCACACCACACTCACTCAATCACCACACTCACTCACACCACACTCACTCACACCACACACACTCACACCACACACACTCAATCACCATACACACTCACGCCACACACACTTAATCACCACACACACTCACACCACTCACACTCAATCACCACACACACTCACACCACACACACTCAATCACCACACACACTCACACCACACTCACTCACACCACACACACTCACACCACACACACTCAATCACCATACACACTCACGCCACACACACTTAATCACCACACACACTCACACCACACACACTCACACCACACACACTCCCACACACACTCAATCACCACACACATTCACACCACACACACTCACGCCACACATACTTAATCACCACACACACTCACACCACACACACTCACACCACACACACTCCCACACACACTCAATCACCACACACATTCACACCACACACACTCACACCACACTCACTCAATCACCACACTCACTCGCACCACACTCACTCACACCACACACTCTCACACCACACACACTCACACCACACACACTCAATCACCATACACACTCACGCCACACACACTTAATCACCACACACACTCACACCACTCACACTCAATCACCACACACTCACACCACACACACTCACACCACACACACTCACACCACACACACTCCCACACACACTCAATCACCACACACATTCACACCACACACACTCACACCACACACACTCAATCACCACACTCACTCACACCACACTCACTCAATCACCACACTCACTCACACCACACACACTCAATCACCACACACACTTAATCACCACACTCACTCACACCACACACACTCAATCACCACACACACTCACACCACACACACTCACACCACACACACTCAATCACCACATTCACTCACACCACACACACTCACACCACATTCACTCACACCACACACACTCACACCACACACACTCAATCACCACACACACTCACACCACACACACTTAATCACCACACACACTCACACCACACACACTTAATCACCACACACACTCACACCACGCACACTCAATCACCACACACTCACACCACACACACTCACACCACACACACTCAATCACCACACACACTCACACCACACACACTCAATCACCACACACACTTAATCACCACACACACTCAATCACCACACTCACTCAATCACCACACACACTCACACCACACACACTTAATCACCAAACACACTCAACCACCACACACACTCACACCACACACACTCAATCACCACACACACTCAATCACCACACACACTCACACCACACACACTCACACCACACACACTCAATCACCACACACACTCAATCACCACACACACTCACACCACACACACTCACACCACACACACTCAATCACCACATTCACTCACACCACACACACTCAATCACCACACACACTCACACCACACACACTCACACCACACACACTCACACCACACACACTCAATCACCACATTCACTCACACCACACACACTCAATCACCACACACACTCACACCACGCACACTCAATCACCACACACTCAATCCACACACACTCACACCACACACACTCAATCACCACACACACTCACACCACACACACTTAATCACCACACACACTCACACCACACACACTCAATCACCACACACACTCACACCACACACACTCAATCACCACACACACCACACACACTCAATCAGCACACACACTCACACCACACACACTCAATCACCACACACACTTAATCACCACACACACTCAATCACCACACTCACTCACACCACACACACTTAATCACCACACACACTCACACCACACACACTCACACCACACACACTCAATCACCACACACACTCAATCACCACACACACTCACACCACACACACTCACACCACACACACTCAATCACCACACTCACTCACACCACACACACTCACACCGCACACACTCAATCACCACACACACTCACACCACACACACTCACACCACACACACTCAATCACCACACACACTCACACCACACACACTCAATCACCACACTCACTCACACCACACACACTCACACCACACACACTCACACCACACACACTCAATCACTACACTCATTCACACCACACTCACTCACACCACACACTCTCACACCACACACACTCACACCACACACACTCAATCACCACACACACTCCCACACACACTCAATCACCACACACACTCACACCACACACACTCAATCACCACACTCACTCACACCACACTCACTCAATCACCACACTCACTCACACCACACTCACTCACACCACACACACTCACACCACACACACTCAATCACCATACACACTCACGCCACACACACTTAATCACCACACACACTCACACCACTCACACTCAATCACCACACACACTCACACCACACACACTCAATCACCACACACACTCACACCACACTCACTCACACCACACACACTCACACCACACACACTCAATCACCATACACACTCACACCACACACACTTAATCACCACACACACTCACACCACACACACTCACACCACACACACTCCCACACACACTCAATCACCACACACATTCACACCACACACACTCACGCCACACACACTTAATCACCACACACACTCACACCACACACACTCACACCACACACACTCCCACACACACTCAATCACCACACACATTCACACCACACACACTCACACCACACTCACTCAATCACCACACTCACTCACACCACACTCACTCAATCACCACACTCACTCACACCACACTCACTCACACCACACACACTCACACCACACACACTCACACCACACACACTCAATCACCATGCACACTCACACCACACACACTCAATCACCACACACACTCACACCACTCACACTCAATCACCACACACTCACACCACACACACTCACACCACACACACTCACACCACACACACTCCCACACACACTCAATCACCACACACATTCACACCACACACACTCACACCACACACACTCAATCACCACACTCACTCACACCACACTCACTCAATCACCACACTCACTCACACCACACTCACTCACACCACACACTCTCACACCACACACACTCACACCACACACACTCAATCACCACACACACTCACACCACACACACTCAATCACCACACACACTTAATCACCACACACACTCAATCACCACACACACTCACACCACACACACTTAATAACCAAACACACTCAACCACCACACACACTCACACCACACACACTCACACCACACACACTCAATCACCACACACACTCAATCACCACACACACTCACACCACACACACTTAATCACCACACACACTCACACCACACACACTCAATCACCACACACACTCAATCACCACACACACTCAATCACCACACACACTTAATCACCACACTCACTCACACCACACACACTCACACCACACACACTCACACCACACACACTCAATCACCACACACACTCACACCACACACACTCACACCACACACACTCAATCACCACACTCACTCACACCACACTCACTCACACCACACACACTCACACCACACACACTCAATCACCACACACACTCCCACACACACTCAATCACCACACTCACTCACACCACACACACTCACACCACACACACATTCACACCACACACACTCACACCACACACACTCAATCACCACACACACTCACACCACACACACTCAATCACCACACTCACTCACACCACACTCACTCAATCACCACACTCACTCACACCACACTCACTCACACCACACACACTCACACCACACACACTCACACCACACACACTCAATCACCATGCACACTCACACCACACACACTCAATCACCACACACACTCACACCACTCACACTCAATCACCACACACTCACACCACACACACTCAATCACCACACACACTTAATCACCACACACAATCACACCACACACACTTAATCACAACACTCACTCACACCACACACACTCAATCACCACACACACTCAATCACCACACACACTCACACCACACACACTCAATCAACACACACACTCACACCACACACACTCAATCACCACATTCACTCACACCACACACACTCACACCACACACACTCAATCACCACACACACTCACACCACACACACTCACACCACGCACACTCAATCACCACACACTCACACCACACACACTCACACCACACACACTCAATCACCACACACACTCACACCACACACACTTAATCACCACACACACTCACACCACACACACTCAATCACCACACACACTCACACCACACACACTCAATCACCACACACACTCAATCAGCACACACACTCACACCACGCACACTCAATCACCACACACACTCACACCACACACACTCAATCACCACACACACTCAATCAGCACACACACTCACACCACGCACACTCAATCACCACACACACTCACACCACACACACTTAATCACCACACACACTCACACCACACACACTCAATCACCACACACTCACACCACACACACTCACACCACACACACTTAATAACCAAACACACTCAATCACCACACACATTCACACCACACACACTCACACCACACACACTCAATCACCACACACACTCACACCACACTCACTCACACCACACACACTCACACCACACACACTCAATCACCACACTCACTCACACCACACACACTCACACCACACACACTCAATCACCACACACACTCACACCACACACACTCACACCACACACACTCAATCACCACACTCACTCACTCCACACTCACTCACACCACACACCCTCACACCACACACACTCACACCACACACACTCACACCACACACACTCACACCACACACACTCAATCACCACACTCACTCACACCACACTCACTCACACCACACACACTCACACCACACACACTCAATCACCACACTCACTCACACCACACACACTCAATCACCACACACACTCACACCACACACACTCACACCACACACACTCACACCACACACACTCAATCACCACACACACTCACACCACACACACTCACACCACACACACTCAATCACCACACACACTCACACCACACACACTCACACCACACACACTCACACCACACTCACTCAATAACTACACACACTCACACCACACTCACTCACACCACACACACTCACACCACACTCACTCAATCACTACACACACTCACACCACACACACCTGGGGGTCACCATTGACCAGAAACTTAACTGGACCAGCCATATAAATACTGTGGCTACAAGAGCAGGTCAGAGGCTGGGTATTCTGCGGCGAGTGACTCACCTCCTGACTCCCCAAAGCCTTTCCACCATCTACAAGGCACAAGTCAGGAGTGTGATGGAATACTCTCCACTTGCCTGGATGAGTGCAGCTCCAACAACACTCAAGAAGCTCGACACCATCCAGGACAAAGCAGCCCGCTTGATTGGCACCCCATCCACCACCCTAAACATTCACTCCCTCCACCACCGGCACACTGTGGCTGCAGTGTGTACCATCCACAGGATGCACTGCAGCAACTCGCCAAGGCTTCTTCGACAGCACCTCCCAAACCCACGACCTCTACCACCTAGAAGGACAAGGGCAGCAGGCACATGGGAACAACACCACCTGCACGTTCCCCTCCAAGTCACACACCATCCCGACTTGGAAATATATCGCCGTTCCTTCATTGTCGCTGGGTCAAAAACTGACACCGAACCACATGAGATATTTGGACAGGGGACCAAAAGCTTGGTCAAAGAGGTAGGTTTTAAGCAGTTGGCTTAAAGGAAGACAGAGAGAGGTGGAAAGGTTTAGGGAGGGAATTCCAGAGTTTAGGATCTGGACGGCTGAAGGCACGGCCGCCAATGGTGGGGTGAAGGAAATCGGGGATGTGTAAGAGGCCAGAATTGGAGGAGTGCAGAGATCTCGGAGGGTTGTAGGGCTGGAGGAGGTTACATAGGTGGGGAGGGGCGAGGCCATGGAGGGATTTGAATATAAGGATGAGAATTTTAAAATCGAGGCATTCCTGGACTGGGAGCCAATGTAGGTCAGCAAGCACAGGGGTGATTGGTGAACGGGACTTAGTGCGAGTTAGGATACGGGCAACAGAGTTGTGGATGAGCTCAAGTTTATGGAGGGTGGAAGATGGGAGGCCGGCCAGGAGAGCACTGGATTCGTCAAGTCTAGAGGTAACAAATGCATGGATGAGGGTTTGAGTAGCAGATTAGCTGAGGCGGGGCAGAGACGGGCGATGTTACGGAGGTGGACTTGGTGCTGGAGAGGATATGAGGTGGGAAACTCACTTGTACTTTGCACCTGTGCCTACTGAGGCTGATGTCCTGCTCCACCCCTCGGGGGAAGCCCCCCCAGGTCTCGGGGCAACGTAGTAGTTGGTGGAGTCCCAGTGGAATGGGCCTCTGCTTCCATTTTCCTGACCTGGAGACGAAACCATCCCTTCAGGCAAAAATCAGGAAAAATTGCCCCATAGAATTTTGCAGCACAGAAGGAGGCCTTTCAAACCCTCACACACATATTGGCTCCCAGAAAGAGATGGCCACTTTAACCCCATTCCCCTGGCCTGTCCCCATAACCTAATTACAATTTTTCTTTTTAAAATATTTATTCACTCCTCTTTTAAAAACTCTCACTGATTCTGGTTCCTCCATTGTTTCTGGTCAGACATTCCATACCCGAACAACCCTCCGTGTAAAGCCATCTCTCCAGACTCTCTCCTTTTGGTCTTTTGGGAATGATATTAAACATAGAAACATAGAAAATGGGAGCAGGAGTAGGCCATTCGGCCCTTCGAGCCTGCTCCGCCATTCAGTATGATCATGGCTGATCTTCTATCTCAATACCATATTCCCGCTCTCTCCCTGTACCCCTTGATGCCTTTTGTGTCTAGAAATCTATCCAGCTCCTTCTTAAATATATTCAGTGACTTGGCCTCCACAGCCTTCTGTGGTAGAGAATTCCACAGGTTCACCACCCTCTGAGTGAAGAAATTTCTCCTCATCTCAGTCCTAAATGTCCTACCCCGTATCCTGAGACTGTGACCCCTCGTTCTGGCCCCCCCAGCCAGGGGAAACATCCTCCCTGCATCCAGTCTGTCTAGCCCTGTCAGAATTTTATATGTTTCAATGAGATCCCCTCTCATTCTTCTAAACTCGAGTGAATACAGGCCGAGTCGACCCAATCTCTCCTCATACAGTCCTGCCATCCCAGGAATCAGTCTGGTGAACCTTCGCTGCACTCCCTCTATGGCAAATATATCCTTTCTTAGGTAAGGAGACCAAAACTGCACACAATACTCCAGGTGTGGTCTCACCAAGGCCCTGTATAACTGCAGTAAGACATCCTTGCTCCTGTACTCAAATCCTCTTGCATTACATTTCTGCTCTCTAGTTAATGAAACTACCAGTAGTTTTTCCCAATTTACTTTATCAAAACCTCTCATTATTTTCAACACCTCCATTAGATTTCCTCTTAATCTTCTTTGTTCTAATGAAAAGAAAGATAGACGTGCATTTATATAGCGCCTTTCATGACCTCAGAATGTCCTAAAACGCTTTACAGCCAATGAAGTACTTTTGAAGTCTAGCTACTGTTGTAAGCAGCCAAATTGTGCACAGCAAGATCCCACAAGCAGCAATAAGATATTGACCAATTTTTTTTTAATTGGTGTTGGTTAAGAGATAACTATTGGCCAGGAGAACTGCCCTGGCTCTTCTTTAAATAGTGGCCATGTGGATCTTTTACATCCACCTGAGAGGGCCGATGGGGCCTCAGTTTAATGTCTCATCTGAAAGACGGCACCTCTGACAGTGCAGCACTCCCTCAGTGTCAGACAATATTATGTACCCAAGTCTCTGGAGTGGGGTTTGAACCCATGACCTTCTGACTCAGAGGTGAGCTGAGCCATGGCTGTCTCTCCTCACAACTAAAACACCTCACCAAATCTCTTCCACATTCTCTCTAGAGATTGATGTCGGCCACTCAAAACCGGAGACAATATTCGAACTGCGACTTCACCATGACTTATATTAATTTACGTTAACTGTTTGCTTTTGTACTCAGTGCCCCATTTATAAAACTCACAATAACCGTATGCTTTTACGCAACTTTATCAGTTTGTCTTCACACTTTAAAAATTTGCGTATTAAAACCTCCAAGTTTCTCAGCTCCTCTACTCCTTTCATAGTTTTACTATTTAGTGTATAATTTCCTCTCCTGATTCTTCCTCCCAAAATGTATCAGGTAACATTTCTCTCGATTAAATTTCAACTGATATCTATCAGCCCAATCCAATAATCTGTCTATAAGAACATAAGAAATAGGAGCAGGAGTAGGCCAATCGGCCCCTCGAGCCTGCTCCGCCATTCAATAAGATCATGGCTGATCTGATCCTAACCTCAAATCTAAATTCATGTCCAATTTCCTGCCCGCTCCCCGTAACCCCTAATTCCCTTTACTTCTAGGAAACTGTCTATTTCTGATTTAAATTTATTTAATGATGTAGCTTCCACAGCTTCCTGGGGCAGCAAATTCCACAGACCCACCACCCTCTGAGTGAAGAAGTTTCTCCTCATCTCAGTTTTGAAAGAGCAGCCCCTTATTCTAAGATTACGCTCCCTAGTTCTAGTTTCACCCATCCTTGGGAACATCCTTACCACATCCACCCGATCAAGCCCCTTCACAATCTTATATGTTTCAATAAGATCGCCTCTCATTCTTCTGAACTCCAATGAGTAGAGTCCCAATCTACTCAACCTCTCCTCATATGTCCGCCCCCTCATCCCCGGGATTAACCGAGTGAACCTTCTTTGTACTGCCTCGAGAGCAAGTATGTCTTTTCTTAAGTATGGAGACCAAAACTGTATGCAGTATTCCAGGTGAGGTCTCATCAATACCTTATATAACTGCAGCAATACCTCCCTGTTTTTATATTCTATCCCCCTAGCAATAAAAGCCAACATTCTGTTGGCCTTCTTGATCACCTGCTGCACCTGCATATTAACTTTTTGATTCTCTTGCACTAGGACCCCCAGATCCCTTTGTACTGCAGTACTTTCCAGTTTCTCGCCATTAAGATAATAACTTGCTCTCTGATTTTTCCTGCCAAAGTGCATAACCTCACATTTTCCAATATTGTATTGCATCTGCCAAATCTCCGCCCACTCACCCAGCCTGTATATATCCCCTTGTAGGTTTTTTATGTCCTCCTCACTCTCTACTTTCCCTCCCATCTTTGTATCATCTGCAAACTTTGATATGTTACACTCGGTCCCCTCCTCCAAATCGTTAATATAGATTGTAAAGAGTTGGGGACCCAGCACCGACCCCTGCGGAACACCACTGGCTACCGGTTGCCAGTCCGAGAATGTACCATTTATCCCAACTCTCTGCTTCCTGTTAGATAACCAATCCTCCACCCATGCCAGAATATTACCCCCAATCCAGTGATTCTTTATCTTGAGCAATAATCTTTTATGTGGCACCTTGTCGAATGCCTTCTGGAAGTCTAAATACCCTACGTCCACTGGTTCCCCTTTATCCACCCTGTACGTTATGTCCTCAAAGAACTCAAGCAAATTTGTCAGACATGACTTCCCCTTCATAAAGCCATGCTGACTTTGTCCGATTAAATTATGTTTATCTAAATGTTCCGTTACTGTCTCCTTAATAATAGACTCCAAAATTTTACCCACCACAGATGTTAGGCTAACTGGTCTTTAATTTCCAGCCTTCTGCCTACTACCCTTTTTAAATAAGGGTGTTACATTAGCAGTTTTCCAATCTGCCAGGACCTTTGCCGAGTCCAGAGAATTTTGGAAAATTATTACCAAAGCATCCACAATCCCTACTGCCACTTCCCTCAAGACCCTAGGATGTAAGCCATCAGGTCCAGGGGATTTATCCGCCTTGAGTCCCATTAATTTACTGAGTACCAATTCCTTAGTGATTTTAATCATATTTAGCTCCTCCCCCCCTCGAGCCCCCCGTTTGTCCACTGTTGGGATATTCTTAGTGTCCTCTACCGTAAAGACTGAAACAAAATATTTGTTCAGCATTTTTGCCATCTCCATGTTTCCCACCATTAATTTCCCGGTCTCATCCTCTAAGGGACCTACGTTTGCCTTAGCCACCCTTTTTCTTTTTATATAACTGTAGAAACTCTTGCTATCTGTTTTTATATTTTTTGCTAATTTATTTTCATAATCTATCTTCCCTTTCTTAATCAATCCTTTAGTTACTTTTTGCTGTCTTTTGAAGAATTCCCAATCTTCTATCCTCCCACTAAGTTTGGCTACCTTATATGTCCTTGTTTTTAGTCGGATACTATCCTTAATTTCTTTACTTAGCCACGGATGGCTGTCATTTCTTTTACACCCTTTTTTCCTCAGTGGAATATATTTATTTTGAAAGTTGTAAAATAACTCCCTAAATGAACACCACTGTTCATGTCCCGTCTTACCCTTCAATCTATTTTCCCAGTCCACTTTAATCAATTCCGCTCTCATACCATCATAGTCTCCTTTATTCAAGCTCAGTACGCTTGTTTGAGAATCAACCTTCTCACCCTCTAATTGGATATGGAATGTAACCATGTTATGGTCACTCATTCCAAGGGGATCCTTAACTAGGACATTATTAATTAATCCTGGCTCATTACACATGACCAGGTCCAAGGTTGCCTGCCCCCTTGTAGGATCAGTTACATACTGCTCAAGAAATCCATCCCTAATACACTCAATAAACTCTTCCTCAAGGCTGCCCTGCCCAATTTGATTTGTCCAGTTAATATGATAGTTAAAATCCCCCATAATTATAGCTGTTCCCTTATTACATGCCCCGACTATTTCCTGATTAATACTTCTTCCAGCAGAGTTGCAACTATTAGGAGGCCTATATACTACGCCCACGAGTGTTTTTTTCCCCTTATTATTCCTTATCTCTACCCAAACTGTTTCATTATCCTGATCCTTTGTCCCAATATCATTTCTCTGCATTACAGTGATTCCTTCCTTTATTAACATAGCCACCCCACCTCCCCTTCCTTCCTGCCTGTCCTTCCTGATTGTTAAATACCCTGGCATATTTAATTCCCAGTCGTTGTCACCCTGCAGCCATGTTTCTGTAATGGCCACAAGATCATTCCCATACGTAGTTATTTGTGCCGTTAACTCGTCCATTTTGTTACGAATGCTACGTGCATTCAGATATCTCTTTACAGTTAACCATGTTCCCCATTTTTGTGTTATCTGCAGATTTTGATCTTGTGCCCCCCTATAACTGAGTCCAGATCACTTCTTCACACTTAGAGCAATGGTCCTAACACCATTAACCTTGTATAAAACCTCCCCCTGCTCAGAGATGGGACTGATTTATAAACAACATGGGCCTCAATTTCCCCTTTGCTGCAATGGCAGACTTTCAGTGGGTCTGGACACCACATCACTCAGAGTCAGCGAATGGGAAACTCCCCAACATGTTCAAAATCATGAAGGGTTTTGACAGAGTAAATAAGGAGAAACTGTTTCCAGAGGCAGAAGGGTCGGTAACCAGAGGACACAGATTTAAGGTGATCGGCAAAAGAGCCAGAGGCGAGATGAGGAGAAATATTTTTACGCAGCGAGTTGTGATGATCTGGAATGCGCTGCCTGAAAGGGCGGTGGAAGCAGATTCAATAATAACTTTCAAAAGGGAATTGGAGAAATACTTGAAAGGAAAAGATTTACAGGGTTATGAGGAAAGAGCAGGAGAATGGGACTAATTGGATAGATCTTTCAAAGAGCCGGCACAGGCACGATGGGTTGAATGGCCTCCTCCTGTGCTGGAAGATTCTAAGATCACACTTCTTTCTCTCTCTGTTCCCTCTTTCCTCCCCTTCTCAGTCACTGTATCATCTCTTCTTCCCTTCTCCCTCTGTCTCTTTTTCTTTCCATGTTTCTCTCTCTGTGTCTGTCTTTCCTTCTCTGTCTTGTTCTCATTCTCTCCTTGGAGGGAGTGCAGCGTAGGTTTACTAGAATGCTACCCGGACTTCAAGGGTTAAGTTACGAGGAGTGATTACACAAATTGGGGTTGTATTCTCTAGAGTTTCGAAGGTTAAGGGGTGATCTGATCGAAGTTTATAAGATATTAAGGGGAACGGATAGGGTGGATAGAGAGAAACTATTTCCGCTGGTTGGGGATTCTAGGAGTAGGGGGCACAGTCTAAAAATTAGAGCGAGACCTTTCAGGAGTGAGATTAGAAAACATTTCTACACACAAAGGGTTGTAGAAGTTTGGAACTCTCTTCCGCAAACAGCAATTGATACTAGCTCAATTGCTGAATTTAAATGTGAGATAGATAGCTTTTTGGCAATCAAAGGTATTAAGGGATATGGGTCAAAGGCAGGTATATGGAGTTAGATCACAGATCAGCCATGATCTTATCAAATGGCGGAGCAGGCACGAGGGGCTGAATGGCCTACTCCTGTTCCTATGTTCCTTCCCTTCTCAACCTCCATTCTTCCTCCTCCTCTTCTCTCCATCTCTGTCGCTCCTATTCTCTTTACCTTGCTGCTGTTCTGTTTCTCTCTTCATCTCTGTCTCGAATGCTGTCATTCCTTTGTGTCTCCTTTCTCTGTGTCCCACTCTTTCTATGTGTTTACCTTTCTGTCCCTTTGTCATTTCATAGGAACAGGTGGAGACCATTCAGCCCCTCGAGCCTGTTAGAACATAAGAACATAAGAAATAGGAGCAGGAGTAGGCCACACGGCCCCTCGAGCCTGCTCCGCCATTCAATCAGATCATGGCTGATCTTCAACCTCAACTCCACTTTCCTGCCCGATCCCCATATCCCTTGATTCCCCTAGAGTCCAAAAATCTATCCATCTCAGCCTTGAATATACTCAACGACTCAGCATCCACAGCGCTCTGGGGTGGAGAATTCCAAAGATTCACAACCCTCTGAGTGAAGAAATTCCTCCTCATCTCAGTCTTGAATGGCCGACCCCTTATCCTGAGACTACGCCCTCCAGTTCCAGACTCTCCAGCGGGAAACAATCTCTCAACATCTACCCATCATCTGTTTTGCAATTCAATTTGATCACGGCTGATCTGAGGGTACGGTAGTATAGTGGTTATGTTACTAGACTAATAATCCCGAGGCCTGGACTAATAATCCGGAGTCATGAGTTCAAATCCCACCATGATAGCTGGGGAATTTAAATTCAATTAATTAAATAAAATCTGGAATTAAAATACCAGTATCAGTAATGGTGGCCATGAAACTACTGGATTGTCGTAAAAACCCATCTGGTTCACCAATGCCCTTTAGAGAAGGAAATCTGCCGTCCTTACCCGGTCTGGCCTACATGTGACTCCAGTCCCACAGCAATGTGGTTGATTCTTAATCACCCTCTGAAATGGCCCAGCAAGAAACTCAGTTGTAAAAAGTCACAATAAGAATAAAACCGGACAGACCACCTGGCATCAGACCACTAGGCACCGGACACGACAAAGGCAAACCAAGCCCAGTCGACCCTGCAAGATCCTCCTCACTAACATCTGGGGACTTGTGCCAACATTGGGAGAGCTGTCCCACAGACTAATCAAGCAACAGCCTGACATAGCCATACTCACAGAATCATATCTTTCAGCCAACGTCCCAGACTCTTCCATCACCATCCCTGGGTATGTCCTGTCCCACCGGCAGGACAGACCCACCAGAGGTGGCGGTACAGTGATATACAGTCAGGAGGGAGTGGACCTGGGAGTCCTCAACATTGACTCTGGACCCCATGAAATCTCATGGCATCAGGTCAAACATGGGCAAGGAAACCTCCTGCTGATTACCACCTACCGTCCTCCCTCAGATGATGAATCAGTCCTCCTCCATGTTGAACACCACTTGGAGGAAGCACTGAGGGTAGCAAGGGCACAGAATGTACTCTGGGTGGGGGACTTCAATGTCCATCACCAACAGTGGCTCGGTAGCACCACTACTGACCGAGCTGGCCGAGTCCTGAAGGACATAGCTGCTAGACTCGGCCTGCAGCAGGTGGTGAGCGAACCAACACGAGGGAAAAACTTACTTGACCTCATCCTCACCAATCTACCTGTCGCAAATGCATCTGTCCATGACAGTATTGGTAGGAGTGACCACCGCACAGTCCTCGTGGAGACGAAGTCTCGTCCTCGTACTGAGGACACCATCCAACGTGTTGTGTGGCACTACCAGCGTGCTAAATGGGATAGATTCAGAACAGATCTAGCAGCTCAAAACTGGGCATCCATGAGTCACTGTGGGCCATCAGCAGCAGCAGAATTGTATTCCAGCACAATCTGTAACCTCACGGCCCGGCATATTCCTCACTCTACCATTACCAACAAGCCAGGGGATCAACCCTGGTTCAATGAGGAGTGTAGAAGAGCATGCCAGGAGCAGCACCAGGCGTACCTCAAAATGAGGTGCCAACCTGGTGAAGCTACAACTCAGGACTACATGCGTGCTAAACACCAGAAGCAACATGCTATAGACAGAGCTAAGCGATTCCACAACCAACGGATCAGATCAAAGCTCTGCAGTCCTGCCACATCCAGTCGCGAATGGTGGTGGACAATTAAACAACTAATGGGAGGAGGAGGCTCTGTAAACATCCCCATCCTCAATGATGGCGGAGTCCAGCACGTGAGTGCAAAAGACAAAGCTGAAGCATTTGCAACCATCTTCAGCCAGAAGTGCCGAGTAAATGATCCATCTCGGCCTTCTCCCGATATCCCCACCATCACAGAAGCCAGTCTTCAGCCAATTCGATTCACTCCACGTGATATCAAGAAACGGCTGAGTGCACTGGACACAGCAAAGGCTATGGGCCCCGACAACATCCCGGCTGTAGTGCTGAAGACTTGTGCTCCAGAACTAGCTGCGCCTCTAGCCAAGCTGTTCCAGTACAGCTACAACACTGGCATCTACCCGATAATGTGGAAAATTGCCCAGGTGTGTCCTGTCCACAAAAAGCAGGACAAATCCAATCCGGCCAATTACCGCCCCATCAGTCTACTCTCAATCATCAGCAAAGTGATGGAAGGTGTCGTCGACAGTGCTATCAAGCGGCACTTACTCACCAATAACCTGCTCACCAATGCTCAGTTTGGGTTCTGCCAGGACCACTCTCCTCCAGACCTCATTACAGCCTGGATCCAAACATAGACAAAAGAGCTGAATTCCAGAGGTGAGGTGAGAGTGACTGCCCTTGACATCAAGGCAGCATTTGACCGAGTGTGGCACCAAGGAGCCCTAGTAAAATTGAAGTCAATGGGAATCAGGGGGAAAACTCTCCAGTGGCTGGAGTCATACCTAGCACAAAGGAAGATGGTAGTGGTTGTTGGAGGCCAATCATCTCAGCCCCAGGACATTGCTGCAGGAGTTCCTCAGGGCAGTATCCTAGGCCCAACCATCTTCAGCTGCTTCATCAATGACCTTCCCTCCATCATAAAGTCAGAAATGGGGATGTTCGCTGATGACTGCACAGTGTTCAGTTCTTCGGAATCCCTCAAATAATGAAGCAGTCCGAGCCCGCATGCAGCAAGACCTGGACAACATCCAGGCTTGGGCTGATAAGTGGCAAGTAACATTCGCGCCAGATAAGTGCCAGGCAATGACCATCTCCAACAAGAAAAAGTCTAACCACCTCCCCTTGACATTCAACGGCATTACCATCGCCGAATCCCCCACCATCAACATCCTGGGGGTCACCATTGACCAGAAATTTAACTGGACCAGCCATATAAATACTGTGACTACAAGAGCAGGTCAGAGGCTGGGTATTCTGCGGCGAGTGACTCACCTCCTGACTCCCCAAAGCCTTTCCACCATCTACAAGGCACAAGTCAGGAGTGTGATGGAATACTCTCCACTTGCCTGGATGAGTGCAGCTCCAACAACACTCAAGAAGCTCGACACCATCCAGGACAAAGCAGCCCGCTTGATTGGCACCCCATCCACCACCCTAAACATTCACTCCCTTCACCACCGGCGCACAGTGGCTGCAGTGTGTACCATCCACAGGATGCACTGCAGCAACTCGCCAAGGCTTCTTCGACAGCACCTCCCAAACCCGCGACCTCTACCACCTAGAAGGACAAGGGCAGCAGGTACATGGGAACAACACCACCTGCACGTTCCCCTCCGAGTCACACACCATCCCGACTTGGAAATATATCGTCGTTCCTTCATCGTCGCTGGGTCAAAATCCTGGAACTCCCTTCCTAACAGCACTGTGGGAGAACCGTCACCACACGGACTGCAGCGGTTCAAGAAGGCGGCTCACCACCACCTTCTCAAGGGCAATTAGGGATGGGCAATAAATGCTGGCCTCACCAGCGACGCCCACATCCCATGAACGAATAAAAAAAAATCTGTATCTTAACTCTATTTACATGCCTTGGTTCCGTAACCCTTAATACATAGGAACATAGAAACAGGAGTAGGCCATTCAGCCCCTCGTGCCTGCTCCGCCATTTGATAAGATCATGGCTAATCTGTGATCTATCTCCATATACCTGCCTTTGGCCCATATCCCTTAATACCTTTGATTGCCAAAAAGCTATCTATCTCACATTTAAATTTAACAATTGAGCTAGTATCAATTGCCGTTTGCGGAAGAGAGTTCCAAACTTCTACCACCCTTTGTGTGTAGAAATGTTTTCTAATCTCACTCCTGAAAGGTCTGGCTCTAATTTTTAGACTGTGCCCCCGACTCCTAGAATCCCCAACCAGCGGAAATAGTTTCTCTCTATCCACCCTATCCGTTCCCCTTAATATCTTATAAACTTCGATCAGATCACCCCTTAACCTTCTAAACTCTAGAGGATACAACCCCAATTTGTGTAATCTCTCCTCGTAACTTAACCCTTGAAGTCCAGGTATCATTCTAGTAAACCTACGCTGCACTCCCTCCAAGGCCAATATGTCCTTCTGAAGGTGCGGTGCCCAGAACTGCTCTCAGTACTCCAGGTGCGGTCTAACCAGGGTTTTGTATACCCTTGCCTAACAAAAATCTATCAATCTCAGTTCAAAAATTTTCAATTGACCCCCCGCCTCGATAGATTTTTGTGAGAGAGTTTTCCAGATTTCCACTCCCCTTTGTGTGAGGAAGTTCTTCCTGATTTCACCCCTGAACGGCCGGGCTCTAATTTTAAGATTGTGCCCCCTTGTTCTGGATTCTCTCCCCAGAGGAAATAGTTTCTCTCTATCTATCCTATCAAATCCTTTAATCATCTTAAACACTTCAATTAGATCACTCCGTAATCTTTTATATTCAAGGAATACAAGCCTAGTCTCTGCAACCTGTCCTCATAATTTAACCCTTTTAGCCCCGGTATCATTCTGGTGAATCTGCACTGCACCCCCTCCAAGGCCAATCTATCCTTCCTGAGGGGCGATGCCCAGAACTGGACCCAGTATCTCCAGATGGGGTCTGACCAGAGCTCTGGACACTGAAACATCACTTCCTCCCTTTGCATTCCAGCCCCCCACAATCACACATCCACTCCATTTAATGGGGACTCCAGCTCCCCCACATTCAGCTCCCCACAATCACACATCCACTCCATTTAATGGGGACTTCAGCTCCCCCACATTCAGCTCCCCACAATCACACATCCACTGCCTCGCTGCTGTCTCTGCCCATCGTCCTTTCAAAAGTTGAGCGTCAGGGAGATGCTGTTCTATTAAATTCTGTCTCTTTGACAAGTCATTACAGAGCTTTCGGGCACACACATTAGGGACGGCCCTGTGCGGGGCTGAGTTTTTCTATAAATATCGATATTTGTCGATCTCCTGGCACCAGTTCGGTGACCAGGTTTAGTCTCCTGGTGAGGCAGCGATAGAGGGCAAGATAAATATGGTTCATTGGTAATTCTGTCGGCATTTTAAAGTCTTCGGTTCTGTCCTTATTTTTATATTTCCATTGCAAATTCCTGTGTCCACATTTATAATGGAGAAGTGCCCTTGTAAATACCTCATGCTGTAATTATACCTCCCAACATTGGTGACACTACATGGCCTCCACTTGCGGAGGCGTGTAATTAAAGTTTTAGAAAGGCATTTTCCATTATAAAGGTGAACTAGGGATTTATAATGAAAAATATTGACAGGCTATAATATATTAAAGACATGGCAAAATCAGAGAGTGTATGTATGAGGAAGAGTCCCGCTCCTCAGTGTGAGGGATGTCAGTTCTGGCAGTATAATTTCTGATTTTGGCGTACAGTGTCCCATCAAACACTCCCAGGGCAGGTACAGCACGGGTTAGATACAGAGTAAAGCTCCCTCTACACTGTCCCATCAAACACTCCCAGGGCAGGTACAGCACGGGTTAGATACAGAGTAAAGCTCCCTCTACACTGTCCCATCAAACACTCCCAAGACAGGTACAGCACGGGTTAGATACAGAGTAAAGCTCCCTCTACACTGACCCATCAAACACTCCCAGGGCAGGTACAGCACGGGTTAGATACAGAGTAAAGCTCCCTCTACACTGTCCCATCAAACACTCCCAGGGCAGGTACAGGGTTAGATACAGAGTAAAGCTCCCTCCACACTGTCCCATCAAACACTCCCAGGGCAGGTACAGCACGGGTTAGATACAGAGTAAAGCTCCCTCTACACTGTCCCATCAAACACTCCCAGGGCAGGTACAGCACGGGTTAGATACAGAGTAAAGCTCCCTCTACACTGTCCCATCAAACACTCCCAGGGCAGGTACAGGGTTAGATACAGAGTAAAGCTCCCTCTACACTGTCCCATCAAACACTCCCAGGGCAGGTACAGCACGGGTTAGATACAGAGTAAAGCTCCCTCTACACTGTCCCATCAAACACTCCCAAGACAGGTACAGCACGGGTTAGATACAGAGTAAAGCTCCCTCTACACTGACCCATCAAACACTCCCAGGGCAGGTACAGCACGGGTTAGATACAGAGTAAAGCTCCCTCTACACTGTCCCATCAAACACTCCCAGGGCAGGTACAGGGTTAGATACAGAGTAAAGCTCCCTCCACACTGTCCCATCAAACACTCCCAGGGCAGGTACAGCACGGGTTAGATACAGAGTAAAGCTCCCTCTACACTGTCCCATCAAACACTCCCAGGGCAGGTACAGCACGGGTTAGATACAGAGTAAAGCTCCCTCTACACTGTCCCATCAAACACTCCCAGGGCAGGTACAGGGTTAGATACAGAGTAAAGCTCCCTCTACACTGTCCCATCAAACACTCCCAGGGCAGGTACAGCACGGGTTAGATACAGAGTAAAGCTCCCCCTACACTGTCCCATCAAACACTCCCAGGGCAGGTACAGCACGGGTTAGATACAGAGTAAAGCTCCCTCTACACTGTCCCATCAAACACTCCCAGGACAGGTACAGCACGGGTTAGATACAGAGTAAAGCTCCCTCTACACTGTCCCATCAAACACTCCCAGGGCAGGTACAGGGTTAGATACAGAGTAAAGCTCCCTCTACACTGTCCCATCAAACACTCCCAGGGCAGGTGCAGCACGGGTTAGATACAGAGTAAAGCTCCCTCTACACTGTCCCATCAAACACTCCCAGGGCAGGTACAGCACGGGTTAGATACAGAGTAAAGCTCCCTCTACACTGTCCCATCAAACACTCCCAGGGCAGGTACAGGGTTAGATACAGAGTAAAGCTCCCTCTACACCGTCCCATCAAACACTCCCAGGGCAGGTACAGGGTTAGATACAGAGTAAAGCTCCCTCTACACTGTCCCATCAAACACTCCCAGGGCAGGTACAGGGTTAGATACAGAGTAAAGCTCCCTCTACACTCTCCCATCAAACACTCCCAGGGCAGGTACAGGGTTAGATACAGAGTAAAGCTCCCTCTACACTGTCCCATCAAACACTCCCAGGGCAGGTACAGGATTAGATACAGAGTAAAGCTCCCTCTACACTGCCCTCAGCTTTAAAGCAGAGGTGAGGTAACTGCCACTCTTTCTGTCGCCCTCATCCAGGCTGCACTTCACTGGAGGCAGTGTCTCAGCTCCAGGAGGGCTACCCATCAGTTCAGCACCTCCTGCACTCAGACCTCCGAAGCTGCTCCATTGATTGGAGCACATCTGACCCGAGCCTCATTTCGACCGCTCTTTGGGAGCTGGGCAGCTTTAAGGATAATGGTCCCACGAGGCCACGTGCTCCTCACATCGTGCTCAGATCACTCGGAGCAGCAGTAATCTCTGTAATTGAGCTGACCGCATATGATGGCACCAGCTCACTGCGAGCGCCACAGTGCCCAAAGTGTGCTGGTACCACTGGCATTGTGCCAGGTCCGCACTGTCACCTCGCACTGACAACGCTCTGGGGAGATCTCGACTGAATGAAATTATATTGAGGCTCCCTCATGAGGAATCTCCAGTTCAGATGAGCAGAGGTCTGGAGGCTGCAGGACAGAGTAATCCTTCTTGGATCCCTTAAAATTACAACGTTCATTCCACTTTGAGTTATTCCAGCAGATTCAAATACTGCCCTCTCCCCCAATCCCAGAGCTTCAATCTCTCTACGGAATGGGGCTGAGGCAGGGAACTGCTCAATGGGGCAACATTCTCATTAATGTCATCAAAAGGTTTAAATGTGATTTTAGAGTGTCAGCATAGGAGCCCATGGGCACATGGTACCTCAAACAATTCCATCCTTATTATTTAAATAAGGGGAAGAGGGAGTCACAGAGAGAGGAATGGATAGGGTGAGTGATATAGAGAGTATTAGATAGAGTGAGTGATATAGAGAGTATTAGATAGAGTGAGTGACATAGAGAGTATTAGATAGAGTGAGTGACATAGAGAGTATTAGATAGAGTGAGTGACATAGAGAGTATTAGATAGAGTGAGTGATATAGAGAGTATTAGATAGAGTGAGTGATTATAGAGAGTATTAGATAGAGTGAGTGACATAGAGAGTATTAGATAGAGTGAGTGACATAGAGAGTATTAGATAGAGTGAGTGATATAGAGAGTATTAGATAGAGTGAGTGACATAGAGAGTATTAGATAGAGTGAGTGACATAGAGAGTATTAGATAGAGTGAGTGATATAGAGAGTATTAGATAGAGTGAGTGATTATAGAGAGTATTAGATAGAGTGAGTGACATAGAGAGTATTAGATAGAGTGAGTGACATAGAGAGTATTAGATAGAGTGAGTGACATAGAGAGTATTAGATAGAGTGAGTGATATAGAGAGTATCAGATAGAGTGAGTGATATAGAGAGTATTAGATAGAGTGAGTGACATAGAGAGTATTAGATAGAGTGAGTGATATAGAGAGTATTAGATAGAGTGAGTGATGTCGAGAGTATTAGATAGAATGAGTGATATAGAGAGTATTAGATAGAGTGAGTGACATAGAGAGTATTAGAGAGTGAGTGACATAGAGAGTATTAGATAGAGTGAGTGATATAGAGAGTATTAGATAGAGTGAGTGATATAGAGAGTATTAGATAGAGTGAGTGATATAGAGAGTATTAGATAGAGTGAGTGATATAGAGAGTATTAGATAGAGTGAGTGATATAGAGAGTATTAGATAGAGTGAGTGATATAGAGAGTATTAGATAGAGTGAGTGATATAGAGAGTATTAGATAGAGTGAGTGATATAGAGAGTATTAGATAGAGTGAGTGATATAGAGAGTATTAGATAGAGTGAGTGATATAGAGAGTATTAGATAGAGTGAGTGATATAGAGAGTATTAGATAGAGTGAGTGATATAGAGAGTATTAGATAGAGTGAGTGATATAGAGAGTATTAGATAGAGTGAGTGATATAGAGAGTATTAGATAGAGTGAGTGATATAGAGAGGAATGGATAGAATGAGTTACATGGAGAGGAATAGATAGAGAATTATACGGAGAGAAATGAATCGGGTGAATTATGTAGGTAGTATTGGATGGCGTTATGGAGGGAAATGGATAGAGTGAATTATAATGGGAGCAATTGATAGTGAGTGAAATAGAGTATTGGATAGAGTGATTGATAAACTCACTGGTGGGTTGTACATGTAGATGTAGCACCTTTCCTGGACTCAGGATGTCTTAAGTGCTTTTGGAACAGGAGGAGGCCAATTTGCCCATCGAGCCAGTTCCATCATTCAATTAGATCAATTGTACCTCAACACTCTTAACCAACAAAAATCTTCACACTCAATGAAGAGTTGTCCTTGTTGTAATATAGGAATCGCGGCATCCAATTTGCGCACAGTAGTGCTGGGCAAACAGTAATGTGTTAACAGCCAGATAATCTGTTTTAGGTGTTGGTTGAGAGATAAATATTGGCCAGAGCACCAGGAGAATTCTCTGCTCTTCGCTGAATAGCGCTGAGAGGGCAGACGGGGCCTCGGTTTAATGCCTCATCTGAAAGACGGCACCTCCGACAGTGCAGCCCTCCCTCAGGGCTGCACTGAAGTTCCAACCTAGATTTTGTGGTCAGATCAACACCTTGGACTGGAGATAAATGGATAAAAGAGACTAAAAAATTGGAGATGGAGGGAGGGCCACGCTGAAAGATTGGAGATGGAGGGAGGGCCACACTGAAAGATTGGAGATGGAGGGAGGGCCACACTGAAAGATTGGAGATGGAGGGAGGGCCACACTGAAAGATTGGAAATGGAGGGAGGGCCACACTGAAAGATTGGAGATGGAGATTTTGAGACATTGAAGGATTGGAGATGGAGGTTAAGAGACACTGAAAGATTGGAGATGGAGGTTTAGAGACACTGAAAGATTGGAGATGGAGGGATAGAGACACTGGAAGATTGGAGATGGAGGGATAGAGACACTGAAGGGTTGGAGATGGAGGGATGGAGACACTGAAGGGTTGGAGATGGAGGGAGGGCTACACTGAAAGATTGGAGATGGAGGGATAGAGACACTGAAAGATTGGAGATGGAGGGATGGAGACACTGAAGGGTTGGAGATGGAGGGATAGACACTGAAAAATTGGAGATGGAGGGATGGAGACACTGAAGGGTTGGAGATGGAGGGATGGAAATACTGAAGGGTTGGAGATGGAGGGATAGAGACACTGAAGGGTTGGAGATGGAGGGATGGAGACACTGAAGGGTTGGAGATGGAGGGATGGAGACACTGAAGGGTTGGAGATGGAGGGATGGAGACACTGAAGGGTTGGAGATGGAGGGATAGAGACACTGAAAGATTGGAGATGGAGGGATGGAGACACTGAAGACTCATGGTTATGCAGCTGTACATCACACAAACTGAACAGATTCAGTGGACATGAACACTTTGGTATAAGGAGTAAGATGCTGCAGCCTCTCCAACAGTGAGAAAGCTGCAGACTAACATCAAACAGCTAATATTAAAATGTATTGCAGTATTTAAATTGGGATGTTATTAAGAGCTTTGAGCTTTGTGACTGTCTCACTCGGTGTCAGCCCATTGTGTCTGCTCAAAGCCCTTCATTACCGCGCTCAATCCCAGTTGCTAGGATACCGTGTTTGAAGTTTGTCCTCTCAGTGCCATTCATTTTAGTTATTTATTTGTTTATAATTGTATCCTGTCTAACTCGTGCATTTAGTTTACAGATCACTTGACAGATGCAACACCCTGAGCCTGAATTACAGAAACCGAAAAGACTGATTGTGAACTAAAAGGCAGCATCACACTGAAAGACATTAAGCTGGATTTACCAGCTAGGCTTGAAAGTGGGCGGAGCAGGGTTTGTGCCCACAGGATGTCATGAGAACCGCCAACTGATGCAATTTCTGGGGTCCACCTCAGAAAAGATCGAGATGATGGAGCTGGAAGTTGGAGAGATCTAGTCCAGGAGATCGAGGGGACAGAGCTGGGAGCTGGAGAGATCTAGTCCAGGAGATCGAGGGGACAGAGCTGGGAGCTGGAGAGATCTAGTCCAGGATATTAAGGGGACAGAGCTGCGAGCTGGAGAGATCTAGTCCAGGAGAATGAGGGACAGAGCTGGGAGCTGGAGAGATCTAGTCCAGGAGAATGAGGGACAGAGCTGCGAGCTGGAGAGATCTAGTCCAGGAGAATGAGGGACAGAGCTGGGAGCTGGAGAGATCTAGTCCAGGAGATCGAGGGGACAGAGCTTGGAGCTGGAGAGATCTAGTCCAGGAGAATGAGGGACAGAGCTGGGAGCTGGAGAGATCTAGTCCAGGAGAATGAGGGACAGAGCTGGGAACTGGAGAGATCTAGTCCAGGAGAATGAGGGACAGAGCTGGGAACTGGAGAGATCTAGTCCAGGAGAATGAGGGACAGAGCTGCGAGCTGGAGAGATCTAGTCCAGGAGAATGAGGGACAGAGCTGGGAGCTGGAGAGATCTAGTCCAGGAGATCGAGGGGACAGAGCTTGGAGCTGGAGAGATCTAGTCCAGGAGAATGAGGGACAGAGCTGGGAGCTGGAGAGATCTAGTCCAGGAGAATGAGGGACAGAGCTGGGAACTGGAGAGATCCAGTCCAGAATATCGAGGGGACAGAAAGGGAGATATCTAGTCCAGGAGACCGAGTGGACAGAGTCAGAGAGATCTAGTCTAGGAGATCAAATGGACAGAGCTGGGAGCTGGAGAGATCTAGTCCAGGTGAACGAGGGGACAGAGCTGGAAGCTGGAGAGATCTAGTCCAGGAGACCAATGGGTCAGAGCTGAGAGGTGGAGAGATCTATTGCAGGATATCATGGGTCAGAGCTGGAGAGATCTAGTCCAGGAGATCAATGGGTCAGAACTGGGAGCTGGAGAGATCTACTCTAGGAGATTGAGGGGTCAGAGCTAGGAGCTGTAGGGGTCTAGTCCAGGAGATTGGGGGAACAGAGCTGGAGAGATCTAGACCCAGAGATCGAGGGGACAGAGTTGGATAGATCTACTCCAGGAGATGAAGGGGACTGAGCTGGAAAGATCTAGCCCAGAAGATCAAAGGGACAGGGCTGGGAGCTGGAGAAATCTAGCCCAAGAGATCGAGGAGACAGAGCTGTTGAGATCTAGTCCAGGAGATCAAAGGGACAGAGCTGGGAGCTGGACAGATCTAGTCCAGGAGATTGAGAGGCAGATCTGGGGAGATCTAGTCCAGTAGATCAATGGGGTAAAGTTGGAGAGATCTAGTCCTACAGATCAGGAAGACAGAGCTAGAGAGATCTAGTCCAGGAGATCAAGGGGACAGAGCTGCGAGCTGGAGATATGGTTCAGGAGATCGAGGGGACAGAGCTGGAGAAATCTAGACCAGGAGATTGAGGGAACAAAACTGGAGAGATCTAGTCCAGGAGATCAAGGGGACAGAGCTGGGAGCTGTAGAGGTCTAGTCCAGGATGTTGAGGGGACAGCGCTGGAGAGATCTCGACCACGGGATCGAGGGACAGAGCTGGAGAAATCTAGTCCAGGAGATCGAGGGGACAGAGCTGGATAGATCTAGACCAGGAGATTGAGGGGACAAAACTGGAGAGATCTAGTCCAGGAGATTGAGGGGACAAAACTGGAGAGATCTAGACCAGGAGATTGAGGGGACAGAGCTGGAGAGATCTAGACCAGGAGATTGAGGGGACAAAACTGGAGAGATCTAGACCAGGAGATTGAGGGGACAGAGTTGGTGAGATCTAGACCAGGAGATTGAGGGGACAAAACTGGAGAGATCTAGACCAGGAGATTGAGGGGACAAAACTGGAGGGATCTAGACCAGGAGATTGAGGGGACAGAGCTGGATAGATCTAGACCAGGAAATTGAGGGGACAAAACTGGAGAGGTCTAGTCCAGGAGATTGAGGGGACAAAACTGGAGAGGTCTAGTCCAGGAGATCGAGGGGACAGAGCTGGTGAGATCTAGTCCAGTAGATCAAGGAGACAGAGCTGGTGAGATCTAGTCCAGGAGATCGAGGGGACAGAGCTGGTGAGATCTAGTCCAGTAGATCAAAGGGACAGAGCTGGTGAGATCTAGTCCAGGAGATCAAGGGGACAGAGCTGGGAGCTGTAGAGGTCTAGTCCAGGGTGTTGAGGGGACAGCGCTGGAGAGATCTCGACCAGGGGATCGAGGGACAGAGCTGGTGAAATCTAGTCCAGGAGATCGAGGGGACAGATGTAGGAGCTGGAGTGAGCTCGTCCAGGAGATTGAGGGAACAGATTTGGGTGCTGGAGTGAGCTCGTCCAGGAGATCAGGGGGACAGAGCTGGGGAGATCTAGTCCATGAGATTGAGGGGACAGAGCTGAGAGCTGGTGATCTATTCCAGGAGTACAATGGGACAGAGCTGGAGGGATCTAGTCCAGGAGATCAAGGAAACAAAACTGGGAGCTGGAGAGATCTAGCCCAGGAGATCAAGGAGACAGTGCTGGAGAGATCTTGTCCAGGAGATCAAGGGGACAGAGCTGGAGAGATCTAGTCCAGGAGACCAAGGGGACAAAGGTGGAGAGATCTAGTCCAGGAGATCGAGGGTCAGAGCTGGACAGATCTAGTCCAGGAAATTGGGGTGACAGAGCTGGGAGCTGGAGAGATCTATTCCAGAAGATCAAGCTAACAGAGCTGGAGAATTCTAGCCCAGGAGATCGAGAGGAAAGAGCTGGGAGCTGGAAAGATCTAGTCCAGGAGATCCAGGGGCCAGAAATAGAATGAATAAAAAAGGATGAATGAAAAATCTTGCATTTACACGGTGCCTTTACTGTCCTCGGAATGGGAGAAGCACATCTGTGTCTAGTAATGGGAAATGAGCAGAACAAATATGAGAAGTAAGGACAGGAGAACATCTAGGCAACAGCAATCACAACATAATAAGGTTTAAGATAAAGGTTGAGAAGGACATAAAAAGACCAAAGTAATAAATTGGAAAACAAGCTGATTTTAAGGGGACGAGAATGGAACTCGGGAAAACTTACTGACCAACAAAGAAATAGGACAGCAGTGGGAAACACCAAAAAGCAAGAAAAACTAACCAGTAATGATACACAACAACAACAACTTGCATTTATATAGCGCCTTTAACATACTAAAACATCCCAAGGCGCTTCACAAGAGCGATTTTCAAACAAAATTTGACACTGAGCCACATAAGGAGATATTAGGACAGGTGACCAAAAGCTTGGTCAAAGAGGTAGGTTTTAAGGAGCATCTTAAAGGAGGAGAGAGAGGTAGAGGGTAGGAGAGGTTTAAGGTGGGAATTCCAGAGCTTAGGGCCTAGGCAGCTGAAGGCACGGCCATCAATGGTGCGGCGATTAAAATCGGGGATGTGCAAGAGGCCAGAATTGGAGGAGCGCAGAGATCTCAGAGGGTTGTAGGGCTGGAGGAGGTTACAGAGATAGGGAGGGGTGAGGCCATGGAGGGGTTTGAAAACAAGGATGAGAATTTTAAAATCGAGGCATTCCCGGACCGGGAGCCAGTGTAGGTCAGCGAACACAGGGGGGGATGGGTGAACGGGACTTGGTGTGAGTTAGGATACAGGCACAGAGATTTGGATGACCTGAAGTTTACAGAAGGGGGAAGGTGGGTGACCGGCCAGGAGAGCATTGGAATAGTCAAGTCTAAAGATAACAACGGCATGGGTGAGGGTTTCAGCAGCAGATGAGCTGAGGTCGGGGCAGAGACAAGCAATGTTACGGAGGTGGAAGTAGACGGTCTTGGTGATGCAGCGGATGTGTGGTCAGAAGCTCATCTCAGGGTCAAATAGGAGGCCGAGGTTGTAAACGGTCTGATTCAGCCTCAGACAGTGGACAGGGAGAGGGATGGAGTCGGTGACTAGGACCAAAGACAATGGCTTCAGACTTCCCAATATTTAGTTGGAGGTAATGTTTGCTCATCCAATACTAGATGTTAGACAAGCAGTGAGACAAATCAGAGACAGTGGAGGGTGGAGGGGTCGAGGGAGGTGGTGGTGAGGTAGAGCTGGGTGTCATCAGTGTAAATGTGGAATCTGACGTTGTGTTTTCGGATGATGTCGCCGAGGGACAGCACATAGATGAGAAATAGGAGGGGGCCAAGGATAGATCCTGGGGGACTCCAGAGGTAACGGTGCGGGAGTGGGAAGAGAAGCCATTGCAGGTGATTCTCTGGCTACGACTGGATAGATTAGAATGGAACCAGGCGAGGGCAGTCCCACCCAGCTGGACACCGGAGGAGAGGAGTTGGAGGAGGACGGTGTGGGCAAAGGCAGCAGACAGGTGGAGAAGGGTGAGGAGGGAGAGTTTACCACGGTCTCAGTCACACAGGATGTCATTTGTGACTTTTCAGTGATGTGACGGGGTGGGAAACCTGATTGGAGGGATTCAAACATGGAATTGTGGGAAAGATGGGCACGGATTTGGGAGGTGACAACACGTTCAAGGACTTTGGAGAGGAAAGGGAGGTCGGAGATGGGGGCGATAGTTTACAAGGACAGAGGGGTCAAGGGTGGGTTTTTTGAGGGTTTTCATATACTGTTAATGAATAAAGAAATAAGGGCAAAATTGAAACTAAAAAAGGCAAACGCTAAGCACACAGACAATAAAGGAGAGGGTGATAAAAGGGAATAGGAAGAGGTTAGAAAAGGAGTCAAATAAACAATTAGGAAAACAAAGAGAAACTATTACATTAAATTATCCAGGAATATAAAGAGAAATAGTAAAGTATTCTACAGACACATAAATAACAAAAGAAAAATCAGGATAGTGATAGGGATCGGGCCACTAGGGGATACACACGATAAACTCACAGGTAATGACAGCGAAATGGCAGAAATATTAAATAATTACTTTGCCTCAGTATTTACCCAGGAAACTAACAAGGTGGATATGACATTAGAGGAAGAGATCAAAACAGATATAAAGACATTTAAGATAGAAAGGGGGGAGATAATTGATAAACTAATCAAACTGAGAGAGGATAAAATCCCCGGTCTGGATGGATTGCATCGCACATATTAAAAGGAGTTAGGGAAGAGATAGCAGAGGCACTATTACGTATATATATAAAAATTCATTAGAAAAGGGAATAGTGCCAGAGGACAGGCAGACAGATAATGTGATGCCTATATTTAGAGAGGGAGCTAGAAGCAGTCCAGGGAACTATAGATCAGTTAGCTTAATGTTAGTGATAGGAACGATAATGGAATCTTCACCCAGTGATGTAAGAGAAGAATAGATGTTCTATAAGAGAACTCGATAAGTACTTGAAAGGAAAAAATTTGCAGGGCTACAGGGATAGGGCGGGAGAGAGGCACTAGCTGAATTGCTCTTGCATAGAGCTGGCGTGGACTCGATGGGCCAAATGGCCTCCTTCCGTGCTGTAACCTTTCTATGATTCTATGATTCTAAAAAAAACATCTAGAAACTGAAAATATAATAAAGGATAGTCAGCACGGATTTCAAAAGGGAGAGTCACGTCTGACCAATCTTATTGAATTCTTTGAAGTAGTAACAGAAAGGGTAGACAAGGGTAATGTAGTAGATGTATATTTGGATTTTCAAAAGGCCTTCGATAAGGTACTGCACAGTAGACTCATGACTAACGTCAGAGCATGTGGAGTCAGGGGACAAGTAGCAGAATGGATAGCAAGCTGGCTACAAAACAGAAAACATAGAGTAGTGGTTAAAGGTAGTTACTCAGACTGGCAAAAGGTGGGACGTTGTGTTCCACAGGGATCGGTGCTGGAACCACTGTTGTTCACAATTTACATTAACGATTTGGACTCAGGAATCAGAAGTACAATTTCAAAATTTGCGGACGACAATAAATTGGGGGATGTAGTTAATACACAGGAAGAATGGGTCAAAATACAGGAAGACATTAATAAACTTGCAGAATGGGCGTGTAATTGGCAAATGAATTTCAATATAGATAAGTGTGAGGTACATTTTGGCAGGAAGAATAAGGAGGCCACATACTGCTTGGATAATAAGAGTCTAAATGGGGTAGAGGAGCAGAGGGGTCTGGGGGTACAGATACACAAATCACTAAAAGTAGTGACGCAGGTTAATATGACCATTAAAAAAAACAAATCAAGCACGGGTTCAATTCGAGAGGTTTTCCACTGAAAAGCAGAGAAGTTATGTTAAACCTGTATAGAAACTTGGTTAGACCACTCTTGGAGTATTGTGAACAGTTCTGGTCTCCATATTATAAAAAGGATATAGAGGCACTGGAGAAGGTGCAAAACAGGTTTACTAGGATGAGACCAGAACTGAGAAGTTATACATGCGAGGAAAGACTGAATAAACTGGGGCTCTTTTCTAACTGAGGGGTGACCTGATCGAGGTCTTTCAGATTATGAAAGGGTTTGAGAGGGTAGATGTAGAGAAAATGTTTCCACTTGTGGGGGAGACCAGAACTAGGGGCCATAAATATAAAATAGTCATTGATAAATCCAATCGGGAATTCAGGAGAAATTTCTTTACCCAGAGAGTGGTGAGAATGTGGAACTCGCTCCCACATGGAGTAGTTGAGGCAAATAACATCGATGCATTTAAGGGGAAGCTCGATAAACACATGAGGAAGAAAGGAATAGAAGGATATGTTGATAGGGTGAGATGAAATAGGAAGGGAGGAGGCTCGAGTAGAGCATAAACACCAGCATGGACCTGTTGGGCCGAATGGCCTGTTTCTGTGCTGTACATTCTATGTAATTCGATGTAATGTTAGTGCTTTATATCCATTGAATTACTTTTAAAGTGCAGTTATTTTTGTCATTTTTATATATGTGGCAACGAATTTAAGCACAGCAAAGTCCCACTGCTATTTCAAAGAGAATTGAGGCAGAAAAGTGTTTAACGACATCAAGTAGATTACTGCTGCTAGGTTCATTAGTCCCTGCCTCGTTCCCCCCAACCCAGCCCCCAGGTATAGAATCATAGAATCTTACAGCACAGAATGTGGCCATTCGGCCCGTCATGCCTGTGCTGGCTCTTTGAAAGAGCTGTCCAATTTATCCCCACACCCCAGCTTTTTCCCCATAACCCTGCAGTTTGGTTCTCTTCAAGGACATGTCCAAATACTTGTTGAAATTTCCTATGGAATCTGCTTCCACCCCCCTTTCAGACCGTGCTTTCCAGATCTTAACAACTCTCTGTGTGAAAAAAATTCTCCTCATTTCCTCTTTAGTTCTTTTATCAATTATTTTCAATCTATCACCCCTGGTCACCGACCCACTTGTCAGAGGAAACAGTTTCTCCCTTATTGTTCGATCAAAACCCCTCATGATTTTGAACACCTCGATCAAATCTCCCCTTAACCTTCTCTGTTCTAAGGAGAACAATCCCAGCTTCTCCAGTCTCTCCATATAACTGACGTCCCTCATCCCTGGTATTATTCCAGTAAATCTCTTCTGCACCCTCTCTAAGGCCTTGACATCCTTCCTAAAGTGTGGTGCCCAGAATTGAACACAATTCTCCAGCTGAGGCCTAACCAGTGTTTGTAAAGGTTGAGCATAACTTCCCTGCCTTTCAATTCCGTGCCCCTATTTACAAAGCTCAGTATCCCATTCACTTTCTTAACCACCTTATCAACTTGACCTGCCACCTTCAAAGATTTGTGAATATGCCCCCCCAGGTCCCTCTGCTCTTGCACCCCCCTCAAACAATACCATTTAGATTTTACTGCCTCTCCATGTTGTTCCTCCCAAAGTGCATCACTTCATACTTATCCACATTAAATTTCATCTGCCATGTGTCTGCCCATTTCACCAGTCTGTCCACGTCCTCCTGAAGTCTGTTAGAGACATAGAATCATAGAAGTTTACAACATGGAAACAGGCCCTTCGGCCCAACATGTCCATGTCGCCCAGTTTATACCACTAAGCTAGTCCCAATTGCCTGCACTTGGCCCATATCCCTCTATACCCATCTTACCCATGTAACTGTCCAAATGCTTCTTAAAAGACAAAATTGTACCCGCCTCTACTACTGCCTCTGGCAGCTCGTTCCAGACACTCACCACCCTTTGAGTGAAAAAATTGCCCCTCTGGACCCTTTTGTATCTCTCCCCTCTCACCTTAAATCTATGTCCCCTCGTTATAGACTCCCCTACCTTTGGGAAAAGATTTTGACTATCGACCTTATCTATGCCCCTCATTATTTTATAGACTTCTATAAGATCACCCCTTAACCTCCTACTCTCCAGGGAAAAAAGTCTCAGTCTATCCAACCTCTCCCTATAAGTCAAACCATCAAGTCCCGGTAGCATCCTAGTAAATCTTTTCTGCACTCTTTCTAGTTTAATAATATCCTTTCTATAATAGGGTGACCAGAACTGTACACAGTATTCCAAGTGTGGCCTCACCAATGCCCTGTACAACTTCAACAAGACATCCCAACTCCTGTATTCAATGTTCTGACCAATGAAACCAAGCATGCTGAATGCCTTCTTCACCACCCTATCCACCTGTGACTCCACTTTCAAGGAGCTATGAACCTGTACTCCTAGATCTCTTTGTTCTATAACTCTCCCCAACGCCCTACCATTAACGGAGTAGGTCCTGGCCCGATTCGATCTCCCAAAATGCATCACCTCACATTTATCTAAATTAAACTCCATCTGCCATTCATCGGCCCACTGGCCCAATTTATCAAGATCCCGTTGCAATCCTAGATAACCTTCTTCACTGTCCACAATGCCACCAATCTTGGTGTCATCTGCAAACTTACTAACCATGCCTCCTAAATTCTCATCCAAATCATTAATATAAATAACAAATAACAGCGGACCCAGCACCGATCCCTGAGGCACACCGCTGGTCACAGGCCTCCAGTTTGAAAAACAACCCTCTACAACCACCCTGGTCACCATTTCCTATATTGCCAAGATTTGTAACATCCGCAAACTCCCTACACCCAAGTCCAGGTCATTTATGTATAACAAGAAAAGCCGAATACCGACTGTTAAAACTGGATAGCCTGATGGCGGAGGATAGAATACTACAGCCTGGTCTTTCGTTGTTTCCAAGTCTTTATTCACAGAGATTCTCCTTACACACATCCCACACCATAGATAAGCTCTCCTGTAAAAAGGATACAAGAGAGTCCCCAATTGATAGCCACCATTTGAATACAATTAACACTGATTGATATAAATCATAAAATTAACACCGACTCCTGGAGGACCCCACTGCACACTACTCTCCAGTCAAAAAAAAATCCGTTCACCACCATTCTCGGCCTCCTATCCCTCACCCAAGTTATAAACATATAAATAGTAAAAGGGGCAGCCACAGGAAGAGTGGGACCGATTAGGGACCAAAAAGGAAATCTTAACGAAGGAAGGATATACTTGCCTTAGAGGCGGTGCAATGGAGGTTTGCTAGATTGATTCCTGGGATGAGAGGGTTGTCCTATGAGGAGAGATTGAGTAGAATGGGCCGATACTCTCTGGAGTTTAGAAGAATGAGAGGAGATCTCATTGAAACATTTAAGATTCTGAGGGGGCTTGACAGGGTATATCATGGAAGTGTCATCGACAGTGCTATCAAGCGGCACTTACTCACCAATAACCTGCTCACCGATACTCAGTTTGGGTTCCGCCAGGACCACTCGGCTCCAGACCTCATTACAGCCTTGGTCCAAACATGGACAAAAGAGCTGAATTCCAGAGGTGAGGTGAGAGTGACTGCCCTTGACATCAAGGCAGCATTTGACCGAGTGTGGCACCAAGGAGCCCTAGTAAAATTGAAGTCAATGGGAATCAGGGGGAAAACTCTCCAGTGGCTGGAGTCATACCTACCACAAAGGAAGATGGTAGTGGTTGTTGGAGGCCAATCATCTCAGCCCCAGGACATTGCTGCAGGAGTTCCTCAGGGCAGTGTCCTAGGCCCAACCATCTTCAGCTGCTTCATCAATGACCTTCCCTCCATCATGAGGTCAGAAATGGGGATGTTCGCTGATGATTGCACAGTGTTCAGTTCCATTCGCAACCCCTCAGATAATGAAGCAGTCCGTGCCCGCATGCAGCAAGACCTGGACAACATCCAGGCTTGGGCTCATAAGTGGCAAGTAACATTTGCGCCAGACAAGTGCCAGGCAATGAACATCTCCAGCAAGAGAGAGTCTAACCACCTCCCCTTGACATTCAACGGCATTACCATTGTCGAATCCCCCACCATCAACATCCTGGGGGTCACCATTGACCAGAAACTTAACTGGACCAGCCATATAAATACTGTGGCTACGAGAGCAGGTCAGAGGCTGGGTATTCTGCGGTGAGTGACTCACCTCCTGACTCCCCAAAGCCTTTCCACCATCTACAAGGCACAAGTCAGGGGTGTGATGGAATTCTCTCCACTTGCCTGGATGAGTGCAGCTCCAACAACACTCAAGAAGCTCGACACCATCCAGGACAAAGCAGCCCGCCTGATTGGCACCCCATCCACCACCCTGAACATTCACTCCCTTCACCACCGGCGCACCGTGGCTGCAGTGTGTACCATCCACAGGATGCACTGCAGCAACTCGCCAAGGCTTCTTCGACAGCACCTCCCAAACCCGCGACCTCTACCACCTAGAAAGACAAGGGCAGCAGGCACATGGGAACAACACCACCTGCACGTTCCCCTCCAAGTCACACACCATCCCGACTTGGAAATATATCGCCGTTCCTTCATCGTCACTGGGTCAAAATCCTGGAACTCCCTTCCTAACAGCACTGTGGGAGAACCTTCACCACACGGACTGCAGCGGTTCAAGAAAGCGGCTCACCACCACCTTCTCAGGGGCAACTAGGGATGGGCAATAAATGCCGGCCTCGCCAGCGACGCCCACATCCCATGAACGAATATAAAAACAAAATATGCTAAGAGGCTATTTCCCCGGCTGGAGAGTCTAGAACTAGAGGGCATAGTCACAGGATAAGGGGTCGGCCATTTAGGACTGAGATGAGGAGGAATTTCTTCACTCAGAGGGTTGTGAATCTTTGGAATTCTCTACCCCAGAGGGCTGTGGATGCTGAGTCATTGAATATATTCAAGACTGAGATGGATAGATTTTTGGACTCTAGGGGAATCAAGGGATATGGGGATCGGGCGGGAAAGTGGAGTTGAGGTTGAAGATCAGCCATGATCTTATTGAATGGCGGAGCAGGCTCGAGGGGCCGTATGGCCTTCTCCTCCTCCTATTTCTTATGTTCTTATATTCTTGTGGAGGCAGAGGGTATGGCCGAGGTAATAAATGAATACTTTGCATCAGTCTTCACTAGAGAAGAAGATGTTGCCTTTGTAGCAGTAAAGGAGGAGGTAGTAGTGATAATGGATGGGATAAAAATAGATAAAGAGGAGGTACTTAAAAGATTGGCAGTACTCAAAGTAGAAAATTCACCCGGTCCAGTTGGGATACATCCTAGGTTACTGAGGGAAGTAAGGGTGGAAATTGCGGAGGCTCTGGCCACAATCTTCCAATCCTCCTTGGATATGGGAATGGTGCCGGAGGACTGGAGGATTGCAAAGGGGAGAGGGATGAACCCGGCAATTACAGACCAGTCAGCCTAACATTGGTGGTGGGGAAACTTTAGAGACAATAATCCGGGAGAAATTAATTGGAAAAGTATGGGTAATAAATGAAAGTCAGCACAGATTTGTTAAAGGAAAATTGTGTTTGATGAACTTGATTGAGTTCTTTGATGAAGTAACGGAGAGGGTTGATGAGGGAGTGCAGTTGATGTTGTGTATATGGACTTTCAAAAGGCGTTTGATAAAGTGCCACATAATAGACTTGTTAGCAAAATTAAAGCCCATGGGATTAAAGGGACAGTGGCAGTGTGGATACAAAATTGGCTAAAGGACAGAAAGCGGAGAGTAGTGGTGAACAGTTGTTTTTCAGACTGGAGGGAAGTATACAGTGGTGTTCCCCAGGGGTCAGTATTAGGACCACTGCTCTTTTTGATATATATTAATGACTTGGACTTGGGTATACAGGGTATAATTTCAAAGTTTGCAGATGACACAAAACTCGGAAATGTAGTAAACAATGTGGAGGATAGTAACAGACTTCAGGAGGACAGAGACAGACTGGTGAAATGGGCAGACACAAGGCAGATGAAATTTAACGCAGAGAAGTGTGAAGTGATACATTTTGGTAGGAAGAATGAGGAGAGGCAATATAAACTAAATAGAATCATAGAATCATAGAAGTTACAACATGGAAACAGGCCCTTCGGCCCAACATGTCCATGTCGCCCAGTTTATACCACTAAGCTAGTCCCAATTGCCTGCACTTGGCCCATATCCCTCTATACCCATCTTACCCATGTAACTGTCCAAATGCTTTTTAAAAGACAAAATTGTACCCACCTCTACTACTGCCTCTGGCAGCTCGTTCCAGACACTCACCACCCTTTGAGTGAAAAAATTGCCCCTCTGGACCCTTTTGTATCTCTCCCCTCTCACCTTAAATCTATGCCCCCTCGTTATAGACTCCCCTACCTTTGGGACAAGATTTTGACTATCGACCTTATCTATGCCCCTCATTATTTTATAGACTTCTATAAGATCACCCCTTAACCTCCTACTCTCCAGGGAAAAAAGTCCCAGTCTGTCTAACCTCTCCCTGTAAGTCAAACCATCAAGTCCCGGTAGCATCCTAGTAAATCTTTTCTGCACTCTTTCTAGTTTAATAATATCCTTTCTATAATAGGGTGACCAGAACTGTACACAGTACTCCAAGTGTGGCCTCACCAATGCCCTGTACAACTTCAACAAGACATCCCAACTCCTGCATTCAATGTTCTGACCAATGAAACCAAGCATGCCGAATGCCTTCTTCACCACCCTATCCACCTGTGACTCCACTTTCAAGGAGCTATGAACCTGTACTCCTAGATCTCTTTGTTCTATAACTCTCCCCAACGCCCTACCATTAACGGAGTAGGTCCTGGCCCGATTCGATCTACCAAAATGCATCACCTCACATTTATCTAAATTAAACTCCATCTGCCATTCATCGGCCCACTGGCCCAATTGATCAAGATCCCGTTGCAATCCTAGATAACCTTCTTCACTGTCCACAATGCCACCAATCTTTGTGTCATCTGCAAACTTACTAACCATGCCTCCTAAATTCTCATCCAAATCATTAATATAAATAACAAATAACAGCGGACCCAGCATCGATCCCTGAGGCACACCGCTGGACACAGGCATCCAGTTTGAAAAACAACCCTCTACAACCACCCTCTGTCTTCTGTCGTCAAGCCAATTTTGTATCCAATTGGCTACCTCACCTTGGATCCCATGAGATTTAACCTTATGTAACAACCTACCATGCGGTACCTTGTCAAATGCTTTGCTGAAGTCCATGCAGACCACGTCTACTGCACAGCCCTCATCTATCTTCTTGGTTACCCCTTCAAAAAACTCAATCAAATTCGTGAGACATGATTTTCCTCTCACAAAACCATGCTGACTGTTCCTAATTAGTCCCTGCCTCTCCAAATACCTGTAGATCCTGTCCCTCAGAATACCCTCTAACAACTTACCCACTACAGATGTCAGGCTCACTGGTCTGTAGTTCCCAGGCTTTTCCCTGCCGCCCTTCTTAAACAAAGGCACAACATTTGCTACCCTCCAATCTTCAGGCACCTCACCTGTAGCGGTGGATGATTCAAATATCTCTGCTAGGGGACCCGCAATTTCCTCCCTAACCTCCCATAACGTCCTGGGATACATTTCATCAGGTCCCGGAGATTTATCTACCTTGATGCACGTTAAGACTTCCAGCACCTCCCTCTCTGTAATATGTACACTCCTCAAGACATCACTATTTATTTCCCCATGTTCCCTAACATCCATGCCTTTCTCAACCGTAAATACCGATGTGAAATATTCATTCAGGATCTCACCCATTTCTTGTGGTTCCGCACATAGATGACCTTGTTGATCCTTAAGAGGCCCTACTCTCTCCCTAGTTACCCTTTTGCCCTTTATGTATTTGTAGAAGCTCTTTGGATTCACCTTTGCCTGATCTGCCAAAGCAATCTCATATCCCCTTTTTGCCCTCCTGATTTCTCTCTTAACTCTGCTCCGGCAATCTCTATACTCTTCAAGGGATCCACTTGATCCCAGCTGCCTATGCATGTCATATGCCTCCTTCTTCTTTTTGACTATTGCCTCAATCTCCCGAGTCATCCAAGGTTCCCTACTTCTACCAGCCTTGCCCTTCACTTTATAAGGAATGTGCTTACCCTGAACCCTGGTTAACACACTTTTGAAAGCCTCCCACTTACCAGACGTCCCTTTGCCTGCCAACAGACTCTCCCAATCAACTTCTGAAAGTTCCTGTCCAATACTATCAAAATTGGCCTTTCCCCAATTTAGAATTTTAACTTTTGGGCCAGACCTATCCTTCTCCATAGCTATCTTAAAACTAATGGAATTATGATCACTGGTCCCAAAGTGATCCCTCACTAACACTTCTGTCACCTGCCCTTCCTTATTTCCCAAGAGGAGGTCAAGTTTTGCCCCCTCTCTAGTCGGGCCGTCCACATACTGAATGAGAAATTCCTCCTGAATACACTCAACAAATTTCTCTCCATCCAAGCCCCTAATGCTATGGCTGTCCCAGTCAATGTTGGGAAAGTTAAAGTCCCCTACTATTACCACCCTATTTTTCTTGCAGCTGTCTGTAATCTCCTTACATATTTGCTCCTCAATTTCCCGTTGACTATTTGGGGGTCTGTAGTACAATCCTATCAAAGTGATCTCTCCCTTCTTATTTTTCAGTTCTACCCATATAGACTCAGTGGGCGAACCCTCGGATATATCCCCTCTCACTACTGCCGTGATGTTCTCCCTAATCAAGAACGCAACTCCCCCTCCTCTCTTACCTCCTGCTCTATCTTTCCTATAGCATCTGTACCCTGGAACATTGAGCTGCCAGTCCTGCCCCTCCCTTAGCCATGTTTCAGTAATAGCTATAACATCCCAGTCCCATGTACCCATCCATGCCCTGAGTTCATCTGCCTTGCCCATCAGACTTCTTGCATTGAAATAAATGCAGTTTAATCTAGACTTCCCTTGGTCTTTGCCCTGCTTTCTCAGACCATCTGTCCGGTCATGTTCTGTACACTCTCCCTTACTGCCTTTTGTTTCTGTCACCATTTTATTTCCCACTGACTTCCTGCATCGGTTCCCATCCCCCTGCCACATTAGTTTAAACCCTCCCCAACAGCACTGGCAAACACTCCCCCTAGGACATTGGTTCCAGTCCTGCCCAGATGCAGACCGTCCAATTTGTACTGGTCCCACCTCCCCCAGAACCGGTTCCAATGGCCCAGGAATTTGAATCCCTCCCTCTTGCACCATCTCTCAAGCCACGTATTCATCTTAGCTATCCTGTCATTCCTACTCTGACTTGCCCGTGGCACTGGTAGCAATCCTGAGATTACTACCTTTGAGGTCCTACTCTTTAGTTTAACTCCTAACTCCCTAAATTCAGCTTGTAGGACCTCATCCTGTTTTTTACCTATATCGTTGGTGCCTATATGCACCACGACAACTGGCTGTTCACCCTCCCCCTCCAGAATGTCCTGCAGCCGCTCCGAGACATCCTTGACCCTTGCACCAGGGAGGCAACATACCATCCTGGAGTCTCGGTTGCGTCCGCAGAAACGCCTGTCTATTCCCCTTACAATCGAGTCCCCTATCACTATAGTTCTGCCACTCTTTTTCCTGCCCTCCTGTGCAGCAGAGCCAGCCACGGTGCCATGAACCTGGCCACTGCCACCTTCCCCTGGTGAGCCATCTCCCCCAACAGTATCCAAAACGGTATACCTGTTTTGGAGGGAGATGACCGCAGGGGACCCCTGCACTGCCTTCCTACTCTTCCTCTGTCTGTTGGTCACCCATTCACTATCTCCCTCAGTAATTTTTATCTGCGGTGTGACCAACTCACTGAATGGTACAATTTTAAAGGGGGTGCAGGAACAGACCTGGGGGTACATAAACACAAATCTTTGAAGGTGACAGGGCAGATTGAGAAGGCTGTTAAAAAAGCATACGGGATCCTGGGCTTTATTTATAGAGGCACAGAGTACAAAAGCAAGGAAGTTATACTAAACCTTTACAAACACTGGTTAGGCCTCAGCTGGAGAATTGTGTTCTATTCTGGGCACCGCACTTTAGGAAAGATGTGAAGGCCTTAGGGAGGATGCAGAAGAGATTTACTGGAATGGAACCAGGGATGAGGGACTTTCGATATGTGGAGAGACTGGAGAAGCTGGGGTTGTTCTCCTTAGAACAGAGAAGGTTAAGGGGAGATTTGATCGAGGTGTTCAAAATCATGAACCGTTTAAACAGAGTAAATAAGGAGAAACTGTTTCCAGTGGCTGGAGGGTCGGTAACCAGAGGACACAGATTTAAGGTGATCGGCAAAAGAACCAGAGGGGAGATGAGGAGACATTTTTTTATACAGCGAGTTGTGATGATCTGGAATTCACTGCCTGAAAGGGCGGTGGAAACAGATTCAATAGTAACTTTCAAAAGGGAATTGGAGAAATACTCGAAGGGAAAAAATTTACAGGACTATGGGGAAAGAGCAGGGGAATGGGACTAATTGGATAGATCTTTCAAAGAGCCGGCACAGGCACGATGGGCTGAATGGCCTCCTCCTGTGCTGTACCTACTGTGACACTGTGATACCACCATCCCTTTCATATAATGTGCTTCTATTTTCTGAATAAATCTGTTAAGTGGAAGTTTATCAAATGAACATCCATATACACAACATCGACTGCAGCTGTGTAGCTCAGCACCAATCGCCTCCCCTCAGTCTCCCTGTCCTGTTCATTGCCTCTCTCCACCTCCACCTCTCAACATTCTGACTGCACCTCTATTTGTCCCACAGTATTTCATGGTGTACATTTTCCCTGTTTCACACAGCCCCAGCTCTAAATACAAACCACCTCATTGACTTCTCATATAAAACAGAAACAAACAGAGCAGTGCCCAGACTCCCAGAAGAACAGATGGTGTCTGTTAGCCTGCAGACACTTCTCATCCTTTAATGCTTTTTTTTAGGAACAGATTAGTTTAACTGCTTATTTTATGAGCTGCTTCACAGTTGTTACTGGCTCTCAGAGAGGCTCAGTGACGTCACAGGACTGAGCTATGCCATTAATCAAAAGCACTCAGTAACCTATAGGACGAGTGGGATTTATTCCCTGGAGATTGTAGCAATTCAGCACAGTCTCTCCACATGCACACTCCACGATCCTGTCAGAGACAAGACCAGCGATCGAACAGAGACAGGGTCCAGGACTCCCAGAGACAGGGTCCAGGACTCCCAGAGACAGGGTCCAGGACTCCCAGAGACAGGGTCCAGGACTCCCAGAGACAGGGTCCAGGACTCCCAGAGACAGGGTCCAGGACTCCCAGAGACAGGGTCCAGGACAAACCGCATTGCGGCACTGGAGCTGCGGATGGATTCATTAAGGAGCATTCGCGATGCTGAGAACGTCGTGGATAGCACGTTTAGTGAGATGGTCACACCGCAGGTAAAGGTTGTACAGGCAGGAAGTAATTGGGTGACCACCAGGCAGAGTAAGAAGAGCAGGCAGGCAGTGCAGGGGTCCCCTGTGGCCATCCCCCTCTCAAACAAATATACCGCTTTGGATATTGTTGAGGGGGATGACTTATCAGGGGAAGGCAGCAGCAGCCAACTTCCTGGCACCAGGGGTAGCTCTGCTGCACAGGCTGGGAGGAAAAAGAGTGGAAGAGCTATAGTGGTAGGGGATTCTATCGTAAGGGGAACAGACAGGCGTTTCTGTGGCCGTAAACGTGACTCCAGGATAGTTTGTTGCCTCCCTGGTGCCAGGGTCATGGATGTCACTGAGCGGCTTCAGGGCATTCTCAAGGGGGAGGGTGAGCAGGCAGAGGTCGTGGTCCACATTGGGACCAACGACATAGGTAGGAAGGGAGATGAGGTCCTGCATGAAGAATTTAGGGAGCTAGGTAGCAGATTAAAGAGCAGGACCTCAAAGGTTGTAATCTCTGGATTACTCCCAGTGCCACGGGCTAGTGAGTATAGAAATGGCTTCCATCCTAGGGTCTTGAGGGAAGTGGCAGTAGGGATTGTGGATGCTTTGGTGATAGTTTTCCAAAATTCCCTGGACTCAGGAGAGGTCCCGGCAGATTGGAAAACTGCTAATGTAACACCGTTATTTAAAAAGGGTAGTAGGCAGAAGGCTGGAAATTATAGGCCAGTTAGCTTAACATCTGTGGTGGGTAAAATTTTGGAGTCTATTATTAAGGAGACAGTAACGGAACATTTAGATAAGCATAATTTAATAGGACAAAGTCAGCATGGCTTTATGAAGGGGAAGTCATGTCTGACAAATTTGCTTGAGTTCTTCGAGGATATAACGTATAGGGTGGATAAAGGGGAACCAGTGGACGTAGTGTATTTAGACTTCCAGAAGGCATTCGACAAGGTGCCACATAAAAGATTATTACTTAAGATAAAAAATCACGGGATTGGGGGTAATATTCTGGCATGGGTGGAGGATTGGTTATCGAACAGGAAGCAGAGAGTTGGGATAAATGGTTCATTTTCGGACTGGCAACCAGTAACCAGTGGTGTTCCACAGGGGTCGGTGCTGGGTCCCCAACTCTTTACAATCTATATTAACGATTTGGAGGAGGGGACCGAGTGCAACATATCAAAATTTGCAGATGATACAAAGATGGGAGGGAAAGTAGAGAGTGAGGAGGACATAAAAAACCTGCAAGGGGATATAGACAGGCTGGGTGAGTGGGCGGAGATTTGGCAGATGCAATATAATATTGGAAAATGTGAGGTTATGCACTTTGGCAGGAAAAATCAGAGAGCAAGTTATTTTCTTAATGGCGAGAGACTGGAAAGTACTGCAGTACAAAGGGATCTGGGGGTCCTAGTGCAAGAAAATCAAAAAGTTGGTATGCAGGTGCAGCAGGTGATCAAGAAAGCCAACGGAATGTTGGCTTTTATTGCTAGGGGGATAGAATATAAAAACAAGGAGGTATTGCTGCAGTTATATAAGGTATTGGTGAGACCGCACCTGGAATACTGCATACAGTTTTGGTCTCCATACTTAAGAAAAGACATACTTGCTCTCGAGGCAGTACAAAGAAGGTTCACTCGGTTAATCCCGGGGATGAGGGGGCGGACATATGAGGAGAGGTTGAGTAGATTGGGACTCTACTCATTGGAGTTCAGAAGAACGAGAGGCGATCTTATTGAAACATATAAGATTGTGAAGGGTCTTGATCGGGTGGATGCAGTCAGGATGTTCCCAAAGATGGGTGAAACTAGAACTAGGGGGCATAATCTTAGAATAAGGGGCTGCTCTTTCAAAACTGAGATGAGGAGAAACTTCTTCACTCAGAGGGTGGTAGGTCTGTGGAATTTGCTGCCCCAGGAAGCTGTGGAAGCTACATCATTAGATAAATTTAAAACAGAAATAGACAGTTTCCTAGAAGTAAAGGGAATTAGGGGTTATGGGGAGCGGGCAGGAAATTGGACATGAAGCTGAGTTCGGATCGGTCAATGCCCTGTGGGTGGCGGAGAGGGCCCAGGGGCTATGTGGCCGGGTCCTGCTCCGACTTCTTGTGTTCTTTAGATTTGTGGTTGGGATCAGATCAGCCATGATCTTATTGAATGGCGGAGCAGGCTCGAGGGGCCGATTGGCCTACTCCTGCTCCAATTTCTTATGTTCTTATGTTCTTATAGAACAGATGAATGCGTGGCTAAAGAGTTGGTGCAGGAGGGAGGGTTTCAGTTTCCTTGATCACTGGGCCTGCTTCTGGGGAAGGTGGGACTTGTACAAGTCGGACGGGTTGCATCTGAACCAGAGCGGGACAAATATCCTTGCGGGGAGGTTTGCTAGCACTTTTGGGGGGGGTTTAAACTAACTTGGCAGGGGGATGGGATACAGAGTGGAGCTACAATAGGCGGTGATGTGCAGCCAAATATAGAGAAAAAAACAAGTCAGCTTGGAAGACAGGGCAAATATGTGAGGGCAAGGCTGGATGGCATCTATTTTAATGCAAGGAGTCTTGAGAATAAGGTGGATGAACTGAAGGTGTTGATAAACACATGGGAGTATGATATTGTTGCTGTCACAGAGACATGGTTGAGGGAGGGGCAAGACTGGCAGCTCAATATTCCGGGGTACAGAATCTTCAGGCGAGACAGAGGGGGAGGTATAAGAGGAGGGGGGGGTCGCAATATTAATTAAAGAATCAATTACTGCCATAAGGAGGGATGATATATTAGCAGGTTCCTCTAATGAGGCCATATGGGTGGAGCTTAAAAACAAAAAGGGGGCAAGCACTTTGATGGGAGTGTACTATAGGCCCCCAAACAGTCAGGGGGAGATAGAGGAACAGATATGTAGGCAAATCTCAGAAAATTGTGCAAATAATAGGGTAATAATAGTGGGGGATTTCAACTTCCCCAATATTAACTGGGATACTCAGAGTGTAAAAGGCTTAGAGGGTACAAAATTCTTAACGTGCATCCAGGAGAGCTTTTTGAGCCAGCATGTCGAAAGTCCTACAAGAGAGGGGGCGGTACTGGACCTAATTCTAGGGAATGTGGCCGGCCAAGTGGAAGAAGTGCTGGTAGGTGAGCACTTTGGTGACAGTGACCATAATTTGGTGAGATTTAAGGTGGTCATGGAAAAGGACAGGGAGGGGCCGGAAATAAAGGTTCTAAATTGGGGGAAGGCCGATTTTAATAGGATAAGGCAGGATCTGGCCAAAATGGACTGGGATCAGCTGCTTGTAGGAAAATCCGCATCGGAGCAATGGGAGTCTTTCAGAAGGGAGATTGAGACCATACAATGGCAACATGTTCCCGTAAAGGTCAAGGGTGGTTCCAAGAACTCCAGGGAACCTTGGATGTCAGGGGATATACGAGAATGGATTAGGAAAAAAAGGAGGGCTTTTGGCAGATACAAAAGGCTAAAGACGGAGGAAGCCCTAGAGGAGTACAAAAAGTGCAGGGGGATACTTAAAAAAGAAATTAGGAGATCAAGGAGGGGCCATGAAATAACACTGGCGAGCAAAATAAAGGAAAATCCTAAGATGTTTTATAAGTATATTAAGGGTAAGAGGATGACTAGGGAAAAAATAGGGCCCATTAGGGACAAAAATGGCAATCTGTGTGTGGAGCCGGCAGATGTAGGAGGGGTTCTAAATGAATTTTTTGCATCTGTTTTCACTATGGAGAAGGACGATGTAGACATAGAAATACGGCAGGGGGACTGTGATATACTCGAACATATTAACCTCGAGCGGGAGGAGGTATTGGCGGTTTTAGCAGGCCTAAAAATGGATAAATCCCCAGGCCCGGACGAAATGTATCCCAGGCTACTGTGTGAGGCAAAGGAGGAGATTGCGGGGGCTCTGACACATATATTCAGAACCTCTCTGGCCACAGGGGATGTGCCAGAGGACTGGAGAACCGCTAATGTAATACCATTATTCAAGAAGGGGAGTAGGGAAAAACCGGGGAACTACAGGCCAGTGAGCCTAACATCAGTGGTAGGAAAATTATTGGAAAAAATTCTGAAGGACAAAATTAGTCTCCATTTGGAGAAGCAAGGATTAATCAGGGATAGTCAACATGGCTTTGTCAAGGGAAGATCATGTCTGACTAATTTGATTGAATTTTTTGAGGGGGTGACTAGGCGTGTGGATGAGGGTAACGCAGTGGATGTGGTATACATGGATTTCAGTAAGGCCTTCGATAAAGTCCCCCACAGGAGACTGGTCAAGAAGGTACGAGCCCATGGAATCCAGGGTGCCTTGGCACTTTGGATACAAAACTGGCTTAGTGGCAGAAGGCAGAGGGTGATGGTCGAAGGTTGTTTTTGTGACTGGAAGCCTGTGGCCAGTGGGGTACCACAGGGATCGGTGCTGGGTCTCTTGCTGTTTGTGGTCTACATTAATGACTTGGATATGAATGTAAAAGGTATGATCAGTAAGTTCGCTGATGATACAAAAATTGGTAGGGTGGTAAATAGCGAGGAGGATAGCCTCAGTCTGCAGGACGATATAGATGGGTTGGTCAGATGGGCGGAACAGTGGCAAATGGAATTTAACCCGGAAAAGTGCGAGGTGATGCACTTTGGAGGGACTAACAAGGCAAGGGAACACACAATGAATGGGAGGACCCTAGGCAAGACAGAGGGTCAGAGGGATCTTGGTGTGCAAGTTCACAGATCCCTGAAGGCGGCGGAACAGGTAGATAAGGTGGTAAAGAAGGCATATGGGATACTTGCCTTTATTAGCCGAGGCATAGAATATAAGAGCAAGGAGGTTATGATGGAGCTGTATAAAACACTGGTTAGGCCACAGCTGGAGTACTGTGTGCAGTTCTGGTCGCCACACTACAGGAAGGATGTGATCGCTTTGGAGAGGGTGCAGAGGAGATTCACCAGGATGTTACCAGGGCAGGAGCGCTTCAGCTATGAAGAGAGACTGGGAAGATTGGGTTTGTTTTCCTTGGAGCAGAGGAGGCTGAGGGGGGACATGATTGAAGTGTACAAAATTATGAGGGGCACAGATAGGATGGATACTAAGGAGCTTTTTCCCTTCGTTGAGGGTTCTATAACAAGGGGACATAGATTCAAGGTAAAAGGCGGGAGGTTTAGAGGGGATTTGAGAAAGAACTTTTTCACCCAGAGGGTGGTTGGAGTCTGGAACTCACTGCCTGAAAGGGTTGTGGAGGCAGGAACCCTCACAACATTCAAGAAGCATTTGGATGAGCACTTGAAATGCCATAGCATACAAGGCTACGGACCAAATGCTGGAATATGGGATTAGAGTAGACAGGGCTTGATGGCCGGCGCGGACACAATGGGCCGAAGGGCCTCTATCCGTGCTGTATAACTCTATGACTCTATGACTCTATGACTCCCAGAGACAGGGTCCAGGACTCCCAGAGACAGGGTCCAGGACTCCCAGAGACAGGACACAGGACTCCCAGAGACAGGACACAGGACTCCCAGAGACAGGACACAGGACTCCCAGAGACAGGGTCCAAGACCCCCAGAGACAGGACACAGGACTCCCAGAGACAGGGTCCAGGACTCCCAGAGACAGGACACAGGACTCCCAGAGACAGGGTCCAGGACTCCCAGAGACAGGACACAGGACTCCCAGAGACAGGGTCCAAGACCCCCAGAGACAGGGTCCAGGACTCCCAGAGACAGGGTCCAGGACTCCCAGAGAGAGGGTCCAGGACTCCCAGAGACAGGGTCCAGGACTCCCAGAGAGAGGGTCCAGGACTCCCAGAGAGAGGGTCCAGGACTCCCAGAGACAGGGTCCAGGACTCCCAGAGACAGGGTCCAGGACTCCCAGACACAGGGTCCAGGACTCCGAGAGACCGGTCCAGGACTCCCAGAGACAGTACTATATAGGGTACGGTAGCATAGTGGTTATGTTACTGGGCTAGTAATCCAGAGGCCGGGACTAAAATCCAGAGTCATGAATTCAAATCCCGCCACGGCAGCTGGCGAATTTAAATTCAATTAATTAAATAAAAATCTGGAATTAAAAAACTAGTATCAGTAATGATGGCCATGAAACTACCGGATTGTCGTAAAAACCCATCTAGTTCACTAATGTCCTTGAGGGAAGGAAGCCTGCCGCCCTTTCCCGGTCTGGCCGAAATGTGACTCCAGACCCACAGCAATGTGGTTGATTCTTAATTGCCCTCTGAAATGGCCGAGCAAGCCACTCAGTTGTAAAATCTCGCTACGAAAAGTCATAATAAGAATAAAACCGGACGGACCACCCGGCATCGGACCACTAGGCACCGGACACGACAACGGCAAACCAAGCCCAGTCGACCCTGCAAGGTCCTCCTTACCAACATCTGGGGACTTGTGCCAAAATTGGGAGAGCTGTCCCACAGAATAGTCAAGCAACAGCCTGACACAGCCATACTCACAGAATCATATCTTTCAGCCAACGTCCCAGACTCTTCCATCACCATCCCTGGGTATGTCCTGTCCCACCGGCAGGACAGACCCACCAGAGGTGGCGGTACAGTGATATACAGTCAGGAGGGAGTGGCCCTGGGCGTCCTCAACATTGACTCTGGACCCCATGAAATCTCATGGCATCAGGTCAAACATGGGCAAGGAAACCTCCTGCTGATTACCACCTACCGTCCTCCCCTCGCTGATGAATCAGTCCTCCTCCATGTTGAACACCACTTGGAGGAAGCACTGAGGGTAGCAAGGGCACAAAATGTACTCTGGGTGGGGGACTTCAATGTCCATCACCAAGAGTGGCTCGGTAGCACCACTACTGACCGAGCTGGCCGAGTCCTGAAGGACATAGCTGCTAGACTGGGCCTGCGACAGGTGGTGAGCGAACCAACACGAGGGAAAAACTTACTTGTCCTCACCAATCTACCTGTCGCAAATGCATCTGTCCATGACAGTATTGGTAGGAGTGACCACCGCACAGTCCTCATGGAGATGAAGTCCCGTCTTCGCACTGAGGACACCATCCAACGTGTTGTGTGGCACTATCACCGTGCTAAATGGGATAGATTCAGAACGGATCTAGCAGCTCAAAATTGGGCATCCATGAGGCGCTGTGGGCCATCAGCAGCAGCAGAATTGTATTCCAGCACAATCTGTAACCTCATGGCCCGGCATATTCCTCACTCTACCATTACCAACAAGCCAGGGGATCAACCCTGGTTCAATGAGGAGTGCAGAAGAGCATGCCAGGAGCAGCACCAGGCGTACCTAAAAATGAGGTGCCAACCTGGTGAAGCTACAATTCAGGACTACATGCATGCTAAACAGCGGAAGCAACATGCTATAGACAGAGCTAAGCGATTCCACAACCAACGGATCAGATCAAAGCTCTGCAGTCCTGCCACATCCAGTCGTGAATGGTGGTGGACAATTAAACAACTAACGGGAGGAGGAGGCTCTGCAAACATCCCCATTCTCAATGATGGCGGAGTCCAGCACGTGAGTGCAAAAGACAAGTCTGAAGCGTTTGCAACCATCTTCAGCCAGAAGTGCCGAGTGGATGATCCATCTCAGCCTCCTCCCGAAATCCCCACCATCACGGAAGCCAGTCTTCGGCCAATTCGATTCACTCCACGTGATATCAAGAAACGGCTGAGTGCATTGGATACAGCAAAGGCTATGGGCCCCGACAACATCCCAGCTGTAGTGCTGAACACTTGTGCTCCAGAACTAGCTGCGCCTCCAGCCAAGCTGTTCCAGTACAGCTACAACACTGGCATCTACCTGACAATGTGGAAAATTGCCCAGGTATGTCCTGTCCACAAAAAGCAGGACAAATCCAATCCGGCCAATTACCGCCCCATCAGTCTACTCTCAATCATCAGCAAAGTGATGGAAGGTGTCGTCGACAGTGCAATCAAGCGGCACTTACTCACCAATAACCTGCTCACCGATGCTCAGTTTGGGTTCTGCCAGGACCACTCGGCTCCAGACCTCATTACAGCCTTGGTCCAAACATGAACAAAAGAGCTGAATTCCAGAGGTGAGGTGAGAGTGACTGCCCTTGACATCAAGGCAGCATTTGACCGAGTGTGGCACCAAGGAGCCCTAGTAAAATTGAAGTCAATGGGAATCAGGGGGAAAATTCTCCAGTGGCTGGAGTCATACCTAGCACAAAGGAAGATGGTAGTGGTTGTTGGAGGCCAATCATTTCAGCCCCAGGGCATTGCTGCAGGAGTTCCTCAGGGCAGTGTCCTAGGCCCAACCATCTTCAGCTGCTTCATCAATTACCTTCCCTCCATCATAAGGTCAGAAATGGGGATGTTCGCTGATGACTGCACAGTGTTCAGTTCCATTTGCAACCCCTCAGATAATGAAGCAGTCCAAGCCAGCATGCAGCAAGACCTGAACAACATCCAGGCTTGGGCTCATAAGTGGCAAGTAACATTCGCGCCAGATAAGTGCCAGGCAATGACCATCTCCAACAAGAGAGAGTCTAACCACTTCCCCTTGACATTCAACGGCATTACCATCGCCGAATCCCCCACCATCAATATCCTGGGGGTCACCATTGACCAGAAACTTAACTGGACCAGCCATATAAATACTGTGGCTACAAGAGCAGGTCAGAGGCTGGGTATTCTGCGGTGAGTGACTCACCTCCTGACTCCCCAAAGCCTTTCCACCATCTACAAGGCACAAGTCAGGAGTGTGATGGAATACTCTCCACTTGCCTGGATGAGTGCAGCTCCAACAACACTCAAGAAGCTCGACACCATCCAAGATAAAGCAGCCCGCTTGATTGGCACCCCATCCACCACCCTAAACATTCACTCCCTTCACCACCGGCGCACTGTGGCTGCAGTGTGCACCATCCACAGGATGCACTGCAGCAACTCGCCAAGGCTTCTTCGACAGCACCTCCCAAACCCGCGACCTCTACCACCTAGAAGGACAAGAGCAGCAGGCACATGGGAATAACACCACCTGCACGTTCCCCTCCAAGTCACACACCATCCCGACTTGGAAATATATCACCGTTCCTTCATCGTCGCTGGGTCAAAATCCTGGAACTCCCTTCTGAACAGCACTGTGGGAGAACCGTCACCACACGGACTACAGCGGTTCAAGTAGGCAGCTCACCACCACCTTCTCAAGGGCAATTAGGGATGGGCAATAAATGCCGGCCTCGCCAGCGACGCCCACATCCCATGAACGAATAAAAAAAAAACTCCCAAAGACAGGGTCCAGGACTCCCAGAGACAGGGTCCAGGATCCCCAGAGACAGGGTCCAGGATTCCCAGAGACAGGACACAGGACTCCCAGAGACAGGGTCCAGGACTCCCAGAGACAGGACACAGGACTCCCAGAGACAGGGTCCAGGACTCCCAGAGACAGGGTCCAGGACTCCCAGAGACAGGGTCCAGGACTCCCAGAGACAGGACACAGGACTCCCAGAGACAGGGTCCAAGACCCCCAGAGACAGGGTCCAGGACTCCCAGAGACAGGGTCCAGGACTCCCAGAGACAGGGTCCAGGACTCCCAGAGACAGGGTCCAGGACTCCCAGAGAGAGGGTCCAGGACTCCCAGAGACAGGGTCCAGGACTCCCAGAGACAGGGTCCAGGACTCTCAGAGACAGGACACAGGACTCCCAGAGACAGGACACAGGACTCCCAGAGACAGGGTCCAGGACTCCCAGAGACAGGGTCCAGGACTCCTAGAGACAGGTTCCAGGACTCTCAGCCAGACAGGGAGGAGCACTGTTAATTCTACACTGTGCTCAATCGGGGTGGGGGGCACAGTAATTATTTTTTGGTGAATTCCTTCAGGAAGGGGCACTGTACATTCCTACCCCTTGAGTTTATTTTGGGAGGAACACTGTTAAAACTCAGACTGTGTTGATTGAGCAGGGGCTTGTCGGGTGTTTTGGGGTTGTTCTCTCCCTATTGATCGGTGCAGATATCTGGTCCCCGGTCTAGCCAAGGAACACTTTTCCCTCACGGATCGGGGGTTCAGGAAAACGGGACTTATGCTAACGCACCCGGTGATGGATCACGCAGTCGAATAGCACAGAGAACACACAAACTCGGTGCTTGAATTGAATTGGAATGTTGGTTTTATTATATCGTCAACACGAGGAAAATAACGATACAAACGATCCTACTGTACATTGAGTTACACACACCCACTACAGTACTTTATCCTACTAAACTAAGAGGTTGGTGGGGACCCTGGAGACACCGATCACACACACACACACACAGTATGGTCGAGGCTCACCAATCCTCTCGCTGACCGGTTCTCTCACGCAGGGTTCATTGGTTTTGCTGGAAGCTGCTCTCCTCCAAGAGACAGGCAGAACAAGAGGAGAACACAAGAGCAAGCAAGAGGGGTTTCGAGTTTCCACTCAAGCAAGCAAGAGAGCGAGAGGGGTTTCGAGTTTCCACTTATATACCCCTCCTCTTACAATGGTCTTCATCACTTAAATGAGGCACTTCATGTCTGTTTAAACAGTTCTTACGAAGTCCTTAAGAATCTTTGATGGCTTTTGATGGCCCCTCATCATGCTGCAATTGCTTTTCTCGATGGGCCATTGTTAATTCCGATTTGCTGATCACCTGCTATGCAGGGCTCCTTTTGTATCCAACGTCCTCGGTGTTGATGGGTTTTGCTTTAAAACAAAGACACGGCCCCACCACGTCTGGAGCAGTTGCCTCTTTCAATGGCCGACTACCTTTCTGATCGTTGACCACCTGCTGTAGGTTTTGCTTTAAAACAGAGGCATGTCTGAAGCAGTAATTCTCCCACATTCCACTGTGTGTGTTGTTGATTTGTCTGGTGACCTCTCACCTATCCTTCCATCGGAGGATTTCAGTCAATGGCCAAAGTTTTCCATACTCAGGGAAAAGGTGAATGCCCAGAATTATTACAGGCTCTGTTAATTCTGTATTGCAGTTCATTGAGGGAGGGGCTCTGATAATTCTACATTTTAATATTATTTGGGGAGGGGCTGTTAATTCTGCATTTTAATATTATTTGGGGAGGGGCTCTGATAATTCTACATTTTAATATTATTTGGGGAGGGGCTCTGTTAATTCTACATTTTAATATTATTTGGGGAGGGGCTGTTAATTCTACATTTTAATATTATTTGGGGAGGGGCTCTGATAATTCTACATTTTAATATTATTTGGGGAGGGGCTCTGATAATTCTACATTTTAATATTATTTGGGGAGGGGCTCTGATAATTCTACATTTTAATATTATTTGGGGAGGGGCTCTGTTAATTCTACATTTTAATATTATTTGGGGAGGGGCTCTGTTAATTCTACATTTTAATATTATTTGGGGAGGGGCTCTGTTAATTCTACATTTTAATATTATTTGGGGAGGGGCTCTGTTAATTCTACATTTTAATATTATTTGGGGAGGGGCTGTTAATTCTACATTTTAATATTATTTGGGGAGGGGCTCTGTTAATTCTACATTTTAATATTATTTGGGGAGGGGCTGTTAATTCTATATTTTAATATTATTTGGGGAGGGGCTGTTAATTCTACATTTTAATATTATTTGGGGAGGGGCTGTTAATTCTACATTTTAATATTATTTGGGGAGGGGCTGTTAATTCTACATTTTAATATTATTTGGGGAGGGGCTGTTAATTCTACATTTTAATATTATTTGGGGAGGGGCTGTTAATTCTACATTTTAATATTATTTGGGGAGGGGCTCTGTGGTTAATTCTACATTTTAATATTATTTGGGGAGGGGCTCTGTTAATTCTACATTTTAATATTATTTGGGGAGGGGCTCTGGGGTTAATTCTACATTTTAATATTATTTGGGGAGGGGCTGTTAATTCTACATTTTAATATTATTTGGGGAGGGGCTCTGATAATTCTACATTTTAATATTATTTGGGGAGGGGCTGTTAATTCTACATTTTAATATTATTTGGGGAGGGGCTGTTAATTCTATATTTTAATATTATTTGGGGAGGGGCTCTGATAATTCTACATTTTAATATTATTTGGGGAGGGGCTGTTAATTCTACATTTTAATATTATTTGGGGAGGGGCTGTTAATTCTACATTTTAATATTGTTTGGGGAGGGGCTGTTAATTCTACATTTTAATATTGTTTGGGGAGGGGCTCTGGGGTTAATTCTACATTTTAATATTATTTGAGGAGGGGCTGTTAATTCTACATTTTAATATTATTTGGGGAGGGGCTTTGTTAATTCTACATTTTAATATTGTTTGGGGAGGGGCTCTGGGGTTAATTCTACATTTTAATATTATTTGAGGAGGGGCTGTTAATTCTACATTTTAATATTATTTGGGGAGGGGCTTTGTTAATTCTACATTTTAATATTATTTGGGGAGGGGCTCTGGGGTTAATTCTACATTTTAATATTATTTGAGGAGGGGCTGTTAATTCTACATTTTAATATTATTTGGGGAGGGGCTGTTAATTCTACATTTTAATATTATTTGGGGAGGGGCTCTGTTAATTCTACATTTTAATATTATTTGGGGAGGGGCTCTGTTAATTCTACATTTTAATATTATTTGGGGAGGGGCTCTGGGGTTAATTCTACATTTTAATATTATTTGGGGAGGGGCTCTGTTAATTCTACATTTTAATATTATTTGGGGAGGGGCTCTGTTAATTCTACATTTTAATATTATTTGGGGAGGGGCTCTGTTAATTCTACATTTTAATATTATTTGGGGAGGGGCTCTGATAATTCTACATTTTAATATTATTTGGGGAGGGGCTCTGTTAATTCTACATTTTAATATTATTTGGGGAGGGGCTGTTAATTCTACATTTTAATATTATTTGGGGAGGGGCTCTGATAATTCTACATTTTAATATTATTTGGGGAGGGGCTCTGATAATTCTACATTTTAATATTATTTGGGGAGGGGCTCTGATAATTCTACATTTTAATATTATTTGGGGAGGGGCTCTGTTAATTCTACATTTTAATATTATTTGGGGAGGGGCTCTGTTAATTCTACATTTTAATATTATTTGGGGAGGGGCTCTGTTAATTCTACATTTTAATATTATTTGGGGAGGGGCTCTGTTAATTCTACATTTTAATATTATTTGGGGAGGGGCTGTTAATTCTATATTTTAATATTATTTGGGGAGGGGCTGTTAATTCTACATTTTAATATTATTTGGGGAGGGGCTGTTAATTCTACATTTTAATATTATTTGGGGAGGGGCTGTTAATTCTACATTTTAATATTATTTGGGGAGGGGCTGTTAATTCTACATTTTAATATTATTTGGGGAGGGGCTGTTAATTCTACATTTTAATATTATTTGGGGAGGGGCTGTTAATTCTACATTTTAATATTATTTGGGGAGGGGCTGTTAATTCTACATTTTAATATTATTTGGGGAGGGGCTCTGTGGTTAATTCTACATTTTAATATTATTTGGGGAGGGGCTCTGTGGTTAATTCTACATTTTAATATTATTTGGGGAGGGGCTCTGTTAATTCTACATTTTAATATTATTTGGGGAGGGGCTCTGTGGTTAATTCTACATTTTAATATTATTTGGGGAGGGGCTCTGTTAATTCTACATTTTAATATTATTTGGGGAGGGGCTCTGGGGTTAATTCTACATTTTAATATTATTTGGGGAGGGGCTGTTAATTCTACATTTTAATATTATTTGGGGAGGGGCTCTGATAATTCTACATTTTAATATTATTTGGGGAGGGGCTGTTAATTCTACTTTTTAATATTATTTGGGGAGGGGCTGTTAATTCTACATTTTAATATTGTTTGGGGAGGGGCTCTGGGGTTAATTCTACATTTTAATATTATTTGAGGAGGGGCTGTTAATTCTACATTTTAATATTATTTGGGGAGGGGCTTTGTTAATTCTACATTTTAATATTATTTGGGGAGGGGCTCTGGGGTTAATTCTACATTTTAATATTATTTGAGGAGGGGCTGTTAATTCTACATTTTAATATTATTTGGGGAGGGGCTGTTAATTCTACATTTTAATATTATTTGGGGAGGGGCTCTGTTAATTCTACATTTTAATATTATTTGGGGAGGGGCTCTGTTAATTCTACATTTTAATATTATTTGGGGAGGGGCTCTGTTAATTCTACATTTTAATATTATTTGGGGAGGGGCTCTGTTAATTCTACATTTTAATATTATTTGGGGAGGGGCTCTGGGGTTAATTCTACATTTTAATATTATTTGGGGAGGGGCTCTGTTAATTCTACATTTTAATATTATTTGGGGAGGGGCTCTGATAATTCTACATTTTAATATTATTTGGGGAGGGGCTCTGATAATTCTACATTTTAATATTATTTGGGGAGGGGCTGTTAATTCTATATTTTAATATTATTTGGGGAGGGGCTCTGATAATTCTACATTTTAATATTATTTGGGGAGGGGCTGTTAATTCTACATTTTAATATTATTTGGGGAGGGGCTCTGTGGTTAATTCTACATTTTAATATTATTTGGGGAGGGGCTCTGTGGTTAATTCTACATTTTAATATTATTTGGGGAGGGGCTCTGTGGTTAATTCTACATTTTAATATTATTTGGGGAGGGGCTCTGATAATTCTACATTTTAATATTATTTGGGGAGGGGCTCTGTGGTTAATTCTACATTTTAATTTCATTTGGGGAGGGGCTCTGTGGTTAATTCTACATTTTAATATTATTTGGGGAGGGGCTCTGATAATTCTACATTTTAATATTATTTGGGGAGGGGCTCTGTGGTTAATTCTACATTTTAATTTCATTTGGGGAGGGGCTCTAATAATTCTATGTTTCAATTCATTTCATAGAATCATAGAATGATAATGCACAGGAGGCCATTTGGCCCATCGTGCCTGTGCCAGGTCTTTGAAAGAGCTACTCAATTAATCCCACTCCCCTGCTCTTTCCCCATAATGCTGTAATTTTTTCCCGTCAAGTATTTCTCCAATTCAATTTTGAAAGTTATTATTGAATCTGTTTCCACCGCCCTTTCAGGCAGTGAATTCCAGATCATCACAACTCTTTGCTTAAAAAAATGTTTCCTCATCTCGCCTCTGGTTCTTTTGCCGATCACCTTAAATCTGTGTCCTCTGGTTACCGACCCTTCTGCCACTGGAAACAGTTTCTCCTTATTTACTCTATCAAAACCCCTCATGATTTTGAACACCTCTATCAAATCTCCCCTTAACCTTCTCTGTTCTAAGGAGAACAATCCCAGCTTCTCCAGTCTCTCCACATAACTGAAGTCCCTCATCCCTGGCACCATTCCAGTAAATCTCCTCTGCACCCTCTCTAAGGCCTTCACATCTTTCCTAAAGTGCGGTGCCCAGAATTGAACACAATTCTCCAGCTGAGGCCTAACCAGTGTTTATAAAGGTTCAGAATAACTTCCTTGCTTTTGCGCTCTATGGGCTATAAATTGCGCAGTGTAGCGGCCGTTGTGTAGGCGCCACACGGACTCTTAAGGACCCAAAATGGCGTCCGGAATGCGTGCACACATTTCTGGCATGACTTGCGGCAGACACCATCTTGGTAAAGGTGTTTTCACACGCGCTGATAACGAACGCCGGCAGCATGTAAAGTAGGGAGAATATGTGGTAGATCAGTGCGCAACACTGATTTAAAGGGACAGATACGATTTTGGAACTCAACACTCCAGCCAGGTCATAAACAGCATGGAGGACCCCCCACCAGCGCTATTTAAAGGGACCATGCAGGAGTTACAGGTTAGTTGCTGGATTATTGCTTCTGGTTTGTACCTGTTTTTGGAGGTCTCCTATACTAGGGGGACATAGCCTGAAACACTTCTACACACAAAGGGTGGAGAAGTTTGGAATTCTCTTCTGCAAACAGCAGTCGATGTTACCTCAATTGTTCATTTTAAATCTGAGATTGATAGATTTTTGTTAACTAAGGTATTGAGGGATATGGGGCTAAGGTGGGTAAATGGAGTTAGGTCACAGATCAACCGTGATCTCATTGAATGGCGGAACAGGCTCGCGGGGATAAATGGCCTAATCCTGTTCCTATCTCCCTATAATAAAGTTTCAATACTCGACAGGGCTGGCTAGCTAACAGCCAATAGCAAGGCAGAGTGGCAGGTGTGGGACAGGAGTGCTGTCATCCTGCGAGAGGACAGCAGGTCCAAGCTCCATGGAGCCACTGCCACTCGCTGCCTCCTGTAATGCACCACCTTCTCCTGCAAGAAAGCGGGACGTGTGTCAGTGAGTGTCCTGCAAGATGTTTGGGTGATGTGCCTGTCATGGTTGAATTGCTGCCAGTGTGTGTAAGCTGTGAGTTGTGGGTGTGAGTTGTGGGTGTGAGTTGTGGGTGTGAGGATGCAACAAAGTGTCTGATCAGAAGAATCCCAGGCTATTGAAGGAAGCCAGGGAGGAAATAGCGGATGCTCTGAGGATCATTTTCCAATCCTCACCAGATACAGGGGAGGTACCGGAGGACTGGAAGACAGCAAACGTAGTACCATTGTTTAAAAAGGGTACGAGGGAAAGGCCGAACAATTATAGGCCGGTCAGTCTTACCTCGGTGATGAGCAAACTATTAGAATCAATACTGAGAGATAGGATAAACTGTCACTTGGAAAGGCATGGTTTAATCAGGGATAGTCAGCATGGATTTGTTCAGGGAAGGTCATGCCTTACAAATCTCATTAAATTCTTTGAGGAAGTGACAAGGAGGATTGATGAGGGTAGTGCAGTGGATGTTGTCTACATGGATTTTAGTAAGGCATTTGACAAGGTCCCACATGGCAGACTGGTCAGAAAGGTAAAAGCCCATGGGATACAGGGAAATGTGGTGAATTGGATCCAAAATTGGCTCAGTAACAGGAAACAAAGGGTAAAAGTCGATGGACGTCTTTGCAAATGGAAATCTGTTTCCAGTGGTGTGCCACAGGGCTCAGTGTTGGGTCCCTTGCTGTTTGTGCTATATATTAATGATTTGGACTTGGATGTAGGGGGCAAGATTGGCAAATTTGCAGACGACACAAAAATTGGCCGTGTAGTTGATAGTGAAGAAGATAGCTGTAGACTCCAAGAAGATATCAATGGGTTGGTGGAGTGGGCGGAAAAGTGGCAAATGGAGTTCAACCCGGAGAAGTGTGAGGTAATGCACTTAGGGAGGGCAAACAGTAAAAGGGAATACGCAGTAAACGGGAATATATTGAGAGGGGTAGAGGAAGTGAGAGACCTTGGAGTTCATGTGCACAGGTCCCTGAAGGTGGCAGTACAGGTAGATAAGGTTGTGAAGAAGGCATACGGAATGCTCTCCGTTATTAGCTGAGGTATAGAATACAAAAGCAGGGATGTAATGATGGAAGTGTATAAAACGCTGGTAAGGCCACAGCTGGAGTATTGTGCGCAGTTCTGGTCACCACATTACAGGAAGGACGTAATTGCTGTGGAGAGAGTGCAGAGAAGATTTACAAGAATGTTGCCAGGGCTTGAAAATTGCAGCTATGAGGAGCGATTGGATAGGCTGGGGTTGTTTTCCTTGGAACAGAGGAGGCTGAGGGGAGACTTGATTGAGGTGTACAAAATTATGAGGGGCCCAGATAGAGTAGACAGGAAGTACCTGTTTCCCCTAGGGGAGAGTTCAAGAACTAGAGGACATAGATTTAAGCTGATTGGTGGAAGGATTAGAGGGGACATGAGGAAAAACTTTTTTACCCAGAGGGTGGTGGGTGTATGGAATTCACTGCCCGAATTGTTGGTAGAGGCAGGGACCCTCAACTCTTTTAAAAAGTACCTGGACCTGCACCTAAAGTGCTGTAAGCTGCAGGGCTACGGACCGGGTGCTGGAAGGTGGGATTAGAATGGGCACCTGGTTGTTCTTCAAGCCGGCGCGGACACGATGGGCCGAATGGTCCCCTTCTGTGCTGTATCTTTTCTATGGTTCAATGGTTCTGAGAGTTGAGTACTGATTGAAAGAGTTGTTGGTAGGTGGGTAATGCGGGGTGTCGTGTGTGGAGCAGTGGATGCGGCTCGTGGTGCAGTTGGTAGGAGATGCCACTTGACAGTTGACCTCACTCACCATGGCCACTCGTGTCAAAGCATTAAACTTCTTCCCGCACTGCATCCATGTTCGTGGTGTTATGCGCCTGGCATTGACATCGTCCCCCGCTGCCTCCCACTGACTTGGGAGCATATATCTGGAGGGCCTCTTGACCCCCCCCCCCACCCTCCTTAGGATATAAGACGTCCCTCCTTCTGTCCACCTCTTGCACCAAGGTCTCTAGTGTGCATCAGCAGTGAACCTTGGTGCACGGACTCTCACAGGCCTGGTACAAACTCAGATCAGCAGATTGGTGAGGTCTGGTGTGCAGATTGGAGGATGTGGGATTTAGTAGTGCACAACCTTTATTCAATGTTTTAAAATAACTCAAACAGTCTGTAAACATAGGGACGGGATCTGCATCTGTGTTTTACGTGTGCAATGTCTGATCTCCGCTCAGACTCTGTGCAGACCTGTATCTTATATTTTGCAAATAAGAGGTGCAGGCTGGCTTTAAGAGGTTCTCGGCACTGGCGATATCAGGGCCCCCTGCTGGTGAGCAGCCACTGAACAGTGCAGATCGCACTGGCTGCTCACAGAAATCAGGTAAATCACCAGGCAGCACGAATGTTACGTGTTGCCTGCATCTCAACGACCAGGTGCGGGTTAATCGCGCACTGTGACCCCCGCGCACTGTGACCCCCGTGCCCAGATTTGGGGGTTATCCAATATAACTCCATATCCCCCTATTAATAAAGCCCAGGATCCCATATGCTTTTTTTAACAGCCTTCTCAACTTGTCCTGCCATCTTCAAAGATTTGTGTTTGTTCACCCCCAGGTCTCTCTGTTCCTGCACCCCCTTTAAAATTGTACCATTTAGTTTATATTGCCTCTCCTCATCCTTCCAAAATATACCATTTAGGGAGGGGCTCTGTTAATTCTACATTTTAATATCATTTAGGGAGGGGCTCTGTTAATCTGTGTTTCAGTTCATTTAGGGAGGGGCTCTGTTAATTCTACATTTTAATATCATTTAGGGAGGGGCTCTGTTAATCTGTGTTTCAGTTCATTTAGGGAGGGGCTCTGTTAATTCTACATTTTAATATCATTTAGGGAGGGGCTCTGTTAATTCTACATTTTAATATCATTTAGGGAGGGGCTCTGTTAATTCTACATTTTAATATCATTTAGGGAGGGGCTCTGTTAATTCTACATTTTAATTTGGGGAGAGGCTGTTAATTCTGTGATGTCTTCATTTAGGGAGATGCTCTGTTTATTTTAGTGTTCATTTAGGGAGAGGCTCTGTTTATTTTAGTGTTCATTTAGGGAGAGGCTCTGTTTATTTTAGTGTTCATTTAGGGAGATGCATTATTATGAAGATGAAAGGGTCCTGAGATGCTCTTTAAGATCACTGGGAAAGAGAAGGAATCTTTACAGGTGGAATACACGGCTTCCAGAAAAGGCCATCCTCGGCCCACTACACTTCACAGTCTTTATTAATGACCTGGACAGTGGTGTTGGGATATAGTCAGTAAGTTTACAAATGATACTAAAATCTGTGCAAGGGTTAACACTGAAGGGAATTGCAATTTTATGCAGAGATTTAGATTTAATTCGCTAATTCTGCAATGAGAGTTCATTTAGGGAGGGGCACTGCTAATTTGGGTGGCCTGTTCTTTTCAGAGAAGCAATATTAATTCCTGCAGTGCGTTCAGTCAGGGAGGGGTTCTTTCAATTCCTACATGGTGTTTAATTTCAGGGACGGGCACTGTTAATACTGATATCTGGGTGAGGTAACTAGTCCCGTGCTGGTGTCACCTTCCAGCCCGGCCCATCGCCCGACTCTCCCAGCCCGGCTCATCGCCCAGCTCTCCCAGCCCGGCCCGTCACCCAATACATCGCCCGCCCCATCGCCCAGCTCTCCCAGCCCGCCCCATCGCCCAGCCCATCGCCCAGCTCTCCCAGCCCGGCCCATCGCCCGCCCCATCGCCCAGCTCTCCCAGCCCGCCCCATCGCCCAGCCCATCGCCCAGCTCTCCCAGCCCGCCCCATCACCCAGCCCATCGCCCAGCTCTCCCAGCCCGCCCCATCGCCCAGCCCATCGCCCAGCTCTCCCAGCCCGGCCCATCGCCCAGCTCTCCCAGCCCGCCCCGTCGCCCAATACATCGCCCAGCCCATCGCCCGACTCTCCCAGCCCGCCCCATCGCCCAGCTCTCCCAGCCCGGCCCATCGCCCGGCTCTCCCAGCCCGGCCCATCGCCCGACTCTCCCAGCCCGCCCCATCGCCCAGCCCATCGCCCGGCTCTCCCAGCCCGGCCCATCGCCCGGCTCTCCCAGCCCGGCCCATCGCCCGGCTCTCCCAGCCCAGCCCATCGCCCGGCTCTCCCAGCCCGCCCCGTCACCCAGCCCATCGCCCGCCCCATCGCCCAGCCCCACTATCCCAACCCAGCTCACCTCCTGGTATCCCCAGGCCGGATCAGGTCGCACTTTCAGCCTGAAGACAAGGAAAAGGGATGAAAGCGAAGTGATGGATCATAGAATTATAGAATCATAGAAAGGTTACAGCACAGAAGGAGGCCATTCAGCCCATCGAGTCCATGCCAGCTCTCTGCAAGAGCAATCCAGTTAATCCCATTATCCCGCCCTTTCCCTGTAGCCCTGCAAATTTTTTCCCTTTCAAGTATTTATCCAATTCCCTTTTGAAGGCCATGATTGAATCTGCCTCCACCACCCCCTCGGGCAGTGTATTCCAGATCCTAACCACTCGCTGTGTAAAAAAGTTTTTCCTCATGTCACCTTTGGTTCTTTTGCCAATCACCTTAAATCTATGTCCTCTGGTTCTTGGCCCTTTCCACCAATGGGAACAGTTTCTCTCTATCTACTCTGTCTAGACCCTTCAAGATTTTGAACACCTCTATCAAATCTCCTCTCAACCTTCTCTGTTCCAAGGAGAACAACCCCAGCTTCTCCAGTCTATCCACGCAACTAAAGTCCCTCATCCCTGGAATCATTCTAGTAAATCTCTTCTGCACCCTCTCTAAGGCCTTCACATCTTTCCTGAAGTGCAGTGCCCAGAACTGGACACAATACTCCAGTTGTGGCCGAACCAGTGTTTTATGAAGGTTCACCATGACGTCCATACTTTTGTACTCTATGCCTCTATTTATAAAGCCCAGGATCCCATATGCTTTTTTAACCACTTTCTCAACCTGCCCTGCCACCTTCAACGATTTGTGCAAATATACCCCCAGATCCCTCTGTTTCTGTACCCCTTTTAGAATTGTACCGTTTAGTTTATATTGCCTCTCCTCATTCTTCCTACCGAAATGTATCATCTCACACGTCTCTGCGTTAAATTTCATCTGCCACGTGTCCGCACGTTCCACCAGCCTGTCTATATCCTCTTGAAGTCTATCACTATCCTCCTCGCTGTTTACTACCCTTCCAAGTTTTGTGTCATCTGCAAATTTTGAAATTGTGCCCTGTACACCCAAGTCCAAGTCAATAATATATATCAAGAAAAGCAGTGGTCCCAGCACTGACCCCTGGGGAACACCACTGTACACCTCCCTCCAGTCCGAAAAACAACCATTCACCACTACTCCCTGTTTCCTGTCACTTAGCCAATTCTGTATCCATGTTGCTACTGCCCCTTTTATTCCATGGGCTTCAATTTTGATGACAAGCCTGTTATTTGACACTTTAATCAAACACCTTTTGAAAGTCCATATACACCACATCAACTGCATTGCTCTCATCTACACTCTCTGTTACCTCATCAAAAAACTCTATCAAGTTGGTTAAACACGATTTGCCTTTAACAAATCCGTGCTGGCTTTCCCTAATCAATCCATCCTTGTCCAAGTGACTGTTAATTCTGTCCCGGATTATCGTTTCTAAAAGTTTCCCCACCACTGACGTTAAACTGACTGGCCTATAGTTGCTGGGTTTATCCTTACACCCTTTTTTGAACAAGGGTGTAACATTTGCAATTCTCCAGTCCTCTGGCACCACCCCTGTATCTACGGATGTTTGGAAGATTATGGCCAGTACCTCCGCAATTTCCACCCTTACTTCCCTCAGCAACCTAGGATGCATCCCATCCGGACCGGGTGACTTATCTACTTTAAGTACAGCTAGCCTTTCTAGTACCTTTCTTTATCAATTTTTAGCCCATCCTGTATCTCAACTATATCTTCACTGACTGTGACTCTGGCAGCATCTTCTTCCTTGGTAAAGACAGATGCAAAGTACTCATTTAGTACCTCGGCCATCCCTCTGCCTCCATGAGTGGATCTCCTTTATGGTCCCTAATTGGACCCACCCCTCCTCTTACTACCCGTTTACTGTTTACATGCCTGTAGAAGTCTTTTGGATTCCCTTCTATGTTGGCCGCCAGTCTATTCTCATACTCTCTCTTTGCCCCTCTTATTTCCTTTTTCACTTCCCATCTTGAATTTTCTATATTCAGCCTGGTTCTCACTTGTATTATCAACCTGACATCTGTCATACGTCCCTTTTTTCTGCTTCATCTTACTCACTATCTCTTTTGTCATCCATGGAGCTCTGGCTTTAATTGCCCTACCTTTCTCCCTTGTGGGAATGGACCTGGACTGTACCCGAACCATCTCCTCCTTAAAGTCCACCCATTGTTCAATTACAGTTTTACCTGCTAATCTTTGATTCCAATTTACCCGGGCCAGATCTGTTCTCAACCCACTGAAATTGGCCCTCCTCCAATTAAGTATTTTTACTCTAGATTGCTCGTTGTCCTTTTCCATAGCTAATCTAAACTTTATACTATGATCAGTGTTCCCTAAATGTTCTCCCACTGACACTTGCTCCACTTGACCCAACTCATTCCCTAGAACCAGATCCAGCAATGCCTCCTTCCTCGTTGGGCCGGAAATGTACTGATCAAGAATGTTCTCCTGAACACGTTTCAGAAATTCTTCCCCCTCTCTGCCCTTTACATTATTACTCTCCCAGTCTATATTAGGATAGTTGAAGTCCCCAGTTATCACTACTCTATAGCTTTTATAGGAACATAGGAACATAGGAACAGGAGTAGGCCATTCAGCCCCTCGTGCCTGCTCCGCCATTTGATAAGATCATGGCTGATCTGTGATCTAACTCCATATACCTGCCTTTGGCCCATATCCCTTAATACCTTTGGTTGCCAAAAAGCTATCTATCTCAGATTTAAATTTAGCAATTGAGCTAGTATCAATTGCCATTTGCGGAAGAGAGTTCCAAACTTCTACCACCCTTTGTGTGTAGAAATGTTTTCTAATCTCACTCCTGAAAGGTCTGGCTCTAATTTTTAGACTGTGCCCCCTACTCCTAGAATCCCCAACCAGCGGAAATAGTTTCTCTCTATCCACCCTATCCGTTCCCCTTAATATCTTATAAACTTCGATCAGATCACCCTTTAACCTTAGAAACTCGAGAGAATACAACCCCAATTTGTGTAATCTCTCCTCGTAACTTAATCCTTGAAGTCCGGGTATCATTCTAGTAAACCTACGCTGCACTCCCTCCAAGGCCAATATGTCCTTCCGAAGGTGCGGTGCCCAGAACTGCTCACAGTACTCCAGGTGCGGTCTAACCAGGGTTTTGTATAACTGCAGCATAACTTCTGCCCCCTTGTACTCCAGTCCTCTAGATATAAAGGCCAACTTTCCTTTTGCCTTCTTGATTATTTTCTGCACCTGTTCATGACACTTCAGTGATCTATGTACCTGAATCCCTAAGTCCCTTTGGACATCCACAGTTTTTAACTTTTTAACTTTGCACCTCTCTGTAATTTCCCTGCAAATCTACACTCTCTGTTACCTCATCAAAAAACTCTATCAAGTTGGTTAAACACGATTTGCCTTTAACAAATCCGTGCTGGCTTCTCTCTGTAATTTCCCTCCTCTATATCCTTCCCACTAGTTGGTGGCCTATAGAATACACCCAGTAGTGTAATGGCAGCTCTATTGTTTCTTAACTCGAACCAAATAGATTCTGTCCTTGACCCCAACAGGACATCTTCTCTCTCTCCAGCACTGCAATATTCTCCTCAAGATTGAAGCCCATGGAATAAAGGAGGCAGTTGCAACATGGATACAAAATTGGCCAAGTAACAGGAAACAGAGAGTAATGGTGAATGGTTGTTTATCGGACTGGGGGAGGTGTACAGTGGTGTACCCCAGGGGTCGGTGCTGGGACCACTGCTTTTCTTGATATTTATTAATGACTTGGACTTAGGTGTAGAGGGTATAATTTCAAAATCTGCAGATGACACAAAACTTAGAAGGGTAGTAAACGGTGAGGAGGATAGTGATACACTTCAAGAAGATATAGACAGGCTGGTGGAATGGGCGGACACGTGGCAGATGAAATTTAATGCAGAAAAATGATACATTTCGATACGAAGAACGAGGGGAGGCAATATAAACTAGAGGGCACAACTCTAAAAGGGGCACAGGAACAGAGAGATCTGGGGGTATATGTGCACAAATCGTTGACGGTGGCAGGGCAGGTTTGATTGGCACCCCATCCATCACCCTAAACATTCACTCCCTTCACCACCGGCGCACTGTAGCTGCAGTGTGTACCATCCACAGGATGCACTGCAGCAACTCGCCAAGGCTTCTTCGACAGCACCTCCCAAACCCGCGACCTCTACCACCTAGAAGGACAAGAGCAGCAGGCACATGGGAACAACACCACCTGCACCTTCCCCTCCAAGTCACACACCATCCCGACTTGGAAATATATCGCCGTTCCTTCATCGTCGCTGGGTCAAAATCCTGGAACTCCCTTCCTAACAGCACTGTGGGAGAACCGTCACCACACGGACTGCAGCGGTTCAAGAAGGCGGCTCACCACCACCTTCTCAAGGGGCAATTAGGGATGGGCAATAAATGCTGGCCTCGCCAGCGACGCCCACATCCCGTGAACGAATTAAAAAAAAACCGGGGCAGATGGAGTTCAATGTGGGGAAATGTGAGGTCATCCACTTTGGATCCAAGAAAGATAAATATTTTCTAAATGGTGAGAAGCTCGGAACTGTGGAGGAGCAGAGAGATTCACAGAATCCCCACGTACAGAAAAAAATAATTAAAAAGGCTGATGGAATGTTGGCCTTAATCTCAGGGGGGCTGGGATACAAAGGGAGGAAGTGATGTTACAGTGTCCAGAGCTCTGGTTAGACCTCATGTGGAGACTGGGTTCAGTTCTGGGCACCGCCCCTCAGGAAGGATATATTGGCCTTGGAGGGGGTGCAGCGCAGATTCACCAGAATGATACCGGGGCTAAAAGGGTTAAATTATGAGGACAGGTTACAAAAACTGCGCTTGTATTCCCTTGTATGTAAAAGATTAAGGGGTGATCTAATTGAGGTGTTTAAGATGATTAAATGATTTGATAGAGAGAAACTATTTCCTGTAGTGGGGGAAGTCCAGAACAAGGGGGCATAACCTTAAAACTAGAGCTCGGCCGTTCAGCAGTGATGTCAGGAAGCACTTCATCACACAAAGGGGAGTGGAAATCTGGAACTCTCTCCCCCCAAAAATCTGTTGAGGCTGGGGGTCAATTGAAAATTTCAAAACTGAGATTGATCGATTTTTGTTAGACAAGGGTATTAAGGGTTATGGAACCAAGGTGGGTAGATGGAGTTAAGATACAGATCAGCCATAATCTAATTCATGGTATCACAGTAATTACAGCACAGGAGGAGGCCATTCAGCCCATTGTGCTTGTGCCGGCTCTTTGAAAGATCTATCCAATTAGTCCCACTCCCCTGCTCTTTCCCCATAGTCCTGTAAATTTCTCCCTTCAAGTATTTCTCCAATTTCCTTTTGAAAGTTATTATTGAATCTGCTTCCACCGCCCTTTCAGACAGTGACTTGACCTCCACAGCCTCCAGTGGCAGAGAATTCCACAGGTTCTCCACTCTCTGAGTGAAGAAATTTCTCCTCCTCTCAGTCCTAAATGTCCTACCCCGTATCCTGAGACTGTGACCCCTCGTTCTAGACCCCCCAGCCAGGGGAAACATCCTCCCTGCATCCAGTCTGTCTAGCCCCGTCAGAATTTTATATGTTTCAATGAGATCCCCTCTCATTCTTCGAAACTCGAGTGAATACAAACCGAGTCGACCCAATCTCTCCTCATACGACAGTCCTGCCATCCCAGGAATCAGTCTGGTGAACCTTCGTTGCACTCCCTCAATATCCTTTCTTAGGTAAAGACCATCTCCAACAAGAGAGAGTCTAACCACCTCCCCTTGACATTCAACGGCATTACCATCGCTGAATCCCCCACCATCAACATCCTGGGGGTCACCATTGATCAGAAACTTAACTGGACCAGCCATATAAATACTGTGGCTACAAGAGCAGGTCAGAGGCTGGTTATTCTGCGCCGAGTGACTCACCTCCTGACTCCCCAAAGCCTTTCCACCATCTACAAGGCACAGGTCAGGAGTGTGATGGAATACTCTCCACTTGCTTGGATGAGTGCAGCTCCAACAACACTCAAGAAGCTCGGTACCATCCAGGACAAAGCAGCCCGCTTGATTGGCACCCCATCCACCACCCTAAACATTCACTCCCTTCACCACCAGCGCACAGTGGCTGCAGTGTGTACCATCCACAGGATGCACTGCATCAACTCGCCAAGGCTTCTTCGACAGCACCTCCCAAACCCACGACTCTGCCACCTAGAAGGACAAGAGCAGCAGGCACATGGGAACAACACCACCTGCACGTTCCCCTCCAAGTCACACACCATCCCGACTTGGAAATATATCGCCGTTCCTTCATCGTCGCTGGGTCAAAATCCTGGAACTCCCTTCCTAACTGCACTGTGGGAGAACCTTCACCACACGGACTGCAGCGGTTCAAGAAGGCGGCTCACCACCACCTTCTCGAGGGCAATTAGGGATGGGCAATAAATGCCGGCCTCGCCAGCGACGCCCACATCCCATAAATGAAAAAACCCCCCAGAAGAATGGGCTTCCACTATGTTCGTATTTTTAACTTGATAAATTGATTGAACACAGAATATTCAAAAAAGGATTTTATCCAATTCCATGGTGGAAGATAGAGGAGCAGTAAATCATGTGACTCCAGCAGACCACTCTGGAAAAACATTTATACAAGAAACATTTTAAAACAGTTTAAATGTTTCATTCGCAACCAGAGCCACAGAACATGAATAGCAGCTGGTTGGACATCTTCCAACTCCAATCCTAATGTTCAAACACTGACAGATCCTCAGGTAAAAATCGGAAGTGGTGTTAAATGTCCAAACGCCTGAAGCACGGAGTTCCGCTCGCTACTTTTTTAAAGCAAAGCTTAGTGGAAATCGGGTTAACGGGCGGTCCGTATATATCACCCCGAGTAATTCTATACAGGGGGGGATCGGGTTAACGGGCGGGACGTATATATCACCCCGAGTAATTCTATACAGGGGGGGATCGGGTTAACGGGCGGGACGTATATATCACCCCGAGTAATTCTATACAGGGGGGGATCGGGTTAACGGGCGGGACGTATATATCACCCCGAGTAATTCTATACGGGGGGATCGGGTTAACGGGCGGGACGTATATATCACCCCGAGTAATTCTATACAGGGGGGGATCGGGTTAACGGGCGGTCCGTATATATCACCCCGAGTAATTCTATACAGGGGGGATCGGGTTAACGGGCGGTCCGTATATATCACCCCGAGTAATTCTATACAGGGGGGATCGGGTTAACGGGCGGTCCGTATATATCACCCCGAGTAATTCTATACAGGGGGGATCGGGTTAACGGGCGGGACGTATATATCACCCCGAGTAATTCTATACAGGGGGGATCGGGTTAACGGGCGGGACGTATATATCACCCCGAGTAATTCTATACAGGGGGGGATCGGGTTAACGGGCGGTCCGTATATATCACCCCGAGTAATTCTATACGGGGGGATCGGGTTAACGGGCGGGACGTATATATCACCCCGAGTAATTCTATACGGGGGGATCGGGTTAACGGGCGGGACGTATATATCACCCCGAGTAATTCTATACGGGGGGATCGGGTTAACGGGCGGGACGTATATATCACCCCGAGTAATTCTATACGGGGGGATCGGGTTAACGGGCGGGACGTATATATCACCCCGAGTAATTCTATACAGGGGGGATCGGGTTAACGGGCGGTCCGTATATATCACCCCGAGTAATTCTATACAGGGGGGGATCGGGTTAACGGGCGGGACGTATATATCACCCCGAGTAATTCTATACAGGGGGATCGGGTTAACGGGCGGGACGTATATATCACCCCGAGTAATTCTATACAGGGGGATCGGGTTAACGGGCGGGACGTATATATCACCCCGAGTAATTCTATACAGAGGGGGATCGGGTTAACGGGCGGGACGTATATATCACCCCGAGTAATTCTATACAGGGGGGATCGGGTTAACGGGCGGGACGTATATATCACCCCGAGTAATTCTATACAGGGGGGATCGGGTTAACGGGCGGGACGTATATATCACCCCGAGTAATTCTATACGGGGGGATCGGGTTAACGGGCGGGACGTATATATCACCCCGAGTAATTCTATACAGGGGGGATCGGGTTAACGGGCGGTCCGTATATATCACCCCGAGTAATTCTATACAGGGGGGGATCGGGTTAACGGGCGGGACGTATATATCACCCCGAGTAATTCTACACAGGGGGGGATCGGGTTAACGGGCGGGACGTATATATCACCCCGAGTAATTCTACACAGGGGGGGATCGGGTTAACGGGCGGGACGTATATATCACCCCGAGTAATTCTATACAGGGGGGGATCGGGTTAACGGGCGGTCCGTATATATCACCCCGAGTAATTCTATACAGGGGGGATCGGGTTAACGGGCGGGACGTATATATCACCCCGAGTAATTCTACACAGGGGGGGATCGGGTTAACGGGCGGTCCGTATATATCACCCCGAGTAATTCTATACAGGGGGGATCGGGTTAACGGGCGGGACGTATATATCACCCCGAGTAATTCTATACAGGGGGGATCGGGTTAACGGGCGGGACGTATATATCACCCCGAGTAATTCTACACAGAGGGGGATCGGGTTAACGGGCGGGACGTATATATCACCCCGAGTAATTCTACACAGGGGGGGATCGGGTTAACGGGCGGTCCGTATATATCACCCCGAGTAATTCTATACAGGGGGGGATCGGGTTAACGGGCGGGACGTATATATCACCCCGAGTAATTCTATACAGGGGGGGATCGGGTTAACGGGCGGTCCGTATATATCACCCCGAGTAATTCTATACAGGGGGGGATCGGGTTAACGGGCGGGACGTATATATCACCCCGAGTAATTCTACACAGGGGGGGATCGGGTTAACGGGCGGGACGTATATATCACCCCGAGTAATTCTACACAGGGGGGGATCGGGTTAACGGGCGGTCCGTATATATCACCCCGAGTAATTCTATACAGGGGGGGATCGGGTTAACGGGCGGTCCGTATATATCACCCCGAGTAATTCTATACAGGGGGGGATCGGGTTAACGGGCGGTCCGTATATATCACCCCGAGTAATTCTATACAGGGGGGATCGGGTTAACGGGCGGTCCGTATATATCACCCCGAGTAATTCGATACAGAGGGGGATCGGGTTAACGGGCGGGACGTATATATCACCCCGAGTAATTCTACACAGGGGGGGATCGGGTTAACGGGCGGGACGTATATATCACCCCGAGTAATTCTACACAGGGGGGGATCGGGTTAACGGGCGGGACGTATATATCACCCCAAGTAATTCTATACAGGGGGGGATCGGGTTAACGGGCGGGACGTATATATCACCCCGAGTAATTCTATACGGGGGGATCGGGTTAACGGGCGGTCCGTATATATCACCCCGAGTAATTCTATACAGGGGGGGATCGGGTTAACGGGCGGTCCGTATATATCACCCCGAGTAATTCTATACAGGGGGGGATCGGGTTAACGGGCGGTCCGTATATATCACCCCGAGTAATTCTATACGGGGGGATCGGGTTAACGGGCGGGACGTATATATCACCCCGAGTAATTCTATACAGGGGGATCGGGTTAACGGGCGGGACGTATATATCACCCCGAGTAATTCTATACAGGAGGGGGATCGGGTTAACGGGCGGGACGTATATATCACCCCGAGTAATTCTATACAGGGGGGATCGGGTTAACGGGCGGGACGTATATATCACCCCGAGTAATTCTATACAGGGGGGATCGGGTTAACGGGCGGGACGTATATATCACCCCGAGTAATTCTATACAGGGGGGGATCGGGTTAACGGGCGGGACGTATATATCACCCCGAGTAATTCTATACAGGGGGGATCGGGTTAACGGGCGGGACGTATATATCACCCCGAGTAATTCTATACAGGGGGGGATCGGGTTAACGGGCGGTCCGTATATATCACCCCGAGTAATTCTATACAGGGGGGATCGGGTTAACGGGCGGGACGTATATATCACCCCGAGTAATTCTATACAGGGGGGATCGGGTTAACGGGCGGGACGTATATATCACCCCGAGTAATTCTATACAGGGGGGATCGGGTTAACGGGCGGGACGTATATATCACCCCGAGTAATTCTATACAGGGGGGATCGGGTTAACGGGCGGTCCGTATATATCACCCCGAGTAATTCTATACAGGGGGGATCGGGTTAACGGGCGGGACGTATATATCACCCCGAGTAATTCTATACAGGGGGGATCGGGTTAACGGGCGGGACGTATATATCACCCCGAGTAATTCTACACAGGGGGGGATCGGGTTAACGGGCGGGACGTATATATCACCCCGAGTAATTCTATACAGGGGGGATCGGGTTAACGGGCGGGACGTATATATCACCCCGAGTAATTCTGTACAGGGGGGATCGGGTTAACGGGCGGGACGTATATATCACCCCGAGTAATTCTATACAGGGGGGATCGGGTTAACGGGCGGGACGTATATATCACCCCGAGTAATTCTATACAGGGGGGATCGGGTTAACGGGCGGGACGTATATATCACCCCGAGTAATTCTATACAGCTTCAGCAAAGCTCAAATAATGAATCAAAACAAATTCACTTTAAACACACTTTTATTTGGAGGAGAAAGAAAAAAAAAGATTACTGGATAGACAGACAGGGATAGACAACAATCTGGCTCTCGTGTACCCCTCGCAGTTGAGCTGACAGGGACCTGGATGCAGGTCGCCTAATCTGCCCCATCACCCGAGGAAGAGGCACAGCCCGATTCGAGCTGGTTCCTGATGTGCGATTGCCCTTCAGTATGAGTGGTCCCAATGATGAAGACCTTCCATGGAGTGCCTGTCAGTGAAGTTACTGCAGCCACTGCTGGGATCATTCGGAAGGTACCCCTTGTATGCCCGATAGTAATATCTGACATTGTTTTGTTTAATTCAATTTCAGGGATGACGTCAGTGTAAAACCACACACACACACACACACACACACACACACAAAATAAGTTAAAATATCCTCTAACCTCAAGCAGGCACCACTGGACGTCTTGAATATTCAGTGCGGTGAGGTGCCAGGGTCGGGATATGATAGTCAGCTCCTACTGCCACCAACACCAAGATGTTCACAGAACACAAACAAGGGCAGTGAGAAACTGGAAATGAAAGTTGTAAAATTCCAGACATACATTGCCGCTGGCTCCAGCAATGTCCCAGGCGACTTATGCTTCTGGTCACCTGTCCTAATATCTCCTTACGTGACTTGGTGTCATTTTTAGTTTGATAATCGTTCGTGTGAAGCACCTTGGGATGTTTTACTACGTTAAAGGGGCTATATAAATGCAAGTTGTTGTTGTGTAGGGATGGCCATGTTTTCTGTATTTGTGGGCTGCCTCGGAGAAAGCAGGGAGTCTCGGGTGAGCCAGGGATCTCCGTCTCTGCACTCACCAACTTTCCATTCTCCAGCCATTACAGGGAGAAACACGTCAAGAGGGTGAGCGGAGACACCAGGCCATCGAGTTCAAATCCCAGGTCCCGTTAATCGGCCGAAACCTGCAGCTCCTGAGACGATCAATTCCTGGGGACCTGCTATAAGATTTATCCGACAGTGAGGGAACAGGGCCAAGAATAACCCTTTCCAGAACTCCAGACACACAAAATTCAAAACAGGGCAAAAGAAATTGAAGTGGAAAAATCGGACTGAGCTTCAAGGGCATGATTGCTGGGGCTCAGGGGCTACGTGTGGCCCAGAGATCAGATCGGACACCCTGGGCTAGTGATTTAGGTACAGAACCAGAGTCAGATCCTGAAGAATTCAATCCGCAGCCAATACACTAAGCAGCTCTCTCTCTCTCTCTCTCTCTCTGCCTCTCTCTCTCTCTCTCTCTGCCTCTCTCTCTCTCTGCCTCTCTGCCACTGACGGAGCTGCCGAGAGTTTCTAGAATTTTCTGCTCCGATTACCAGAAGAGGTCGGTTTAATGACTCAGCGTTTTCACTGGGGAGCCTCGGCCGAGATTGCTGTCTGTACTGGGATATACGATCCCTCCTCTGCCCAGGGGCCTGATCCCCCGCTGCTGTTTCTTTATGTTGCTTCAGCGCTGCCAAGTCACCGTGTGAGGGTCTCGCCCAGTCAGCAGCCGCACCAAACTAAACCTGCCAGGGCTAGGGGCTGGGAAGACCCGGTCAAATCCAGAGTCTTACCTGGCTGTCAGCCGCCTCACGTCCAGCAAGTCAGGCTTGGCGTTGCCGCTGGCGACGCAGGGCCCGTGGAGTGGATCATGGGGCATAACTTCACCGCAGAGAGAAGAATAAAAGGATAGTGAAGAGTGAGTACATGGAATTAGGACCACTGCTCAGGTGGGAGGTCATCAACACAGAGTGGTGGGACCAAATAGCCCGTTTCCTTATTGTAATTTCTACTGGAAAGATGTGTCACAGCGGCCTTTCAAGGCCTGATGAGGACTTGGTGGGATATGTTGAGGGAGAGGCAAGGGGCCCCGTCTCAAACCCTTACCACTCTCTGCAGGGTAAAATTCACTGACTCCGCACATCCAATGGCCCAGAGGACAAATGGCCCTTCAGCGCCCCTCGAATGTGGCTCCCTGCAGGGAGTGCGGAGTCGGTGAATTTACCCGGCCTGTGATAGAAAAACAATCATTTCAAAAACTATTTGTTAACATTTGTTAAAATCTAAACCATCAACCGCTGTGTCGTTGGATTATTTCCCTTTGTGATCCTGGCCACATTGCAATGATTTGGAAAGCCTGGGGAGGTCGTGCTCTCCATTTCTTTCAGACCTGCAGCATTGGTCGTAGGTTTGGAGACACCTGCCCAAGAGAAATTAATTTCCATTAGCTTGATGTGAATCGCAAGGATTGTAGAACCACGGAAAGGTTACAGGCTTTCGACAGATTGTGAAATAAACAAACAGGAAAAAAGCCGCAGGGCCGAACAAACCCATTCCTTCCCACACCTCATTCCCCACTCCCCCGCCTGCCTCTTCCCCCCCCTCCACTTCCTCCCTCAAACCCTCCACTTCCTCCCTCAAACCCTCCACTTCCTCCCTCAAACCCCCCCACTTCCTCCCTCAAACCCCCCCACTTCCTCCCTCAAACCCCCCCCACTTCCTCCCTCAAACCCCCCCCACTTCCTCCCTCAAACCCCCACTTCCTCCCTCAAACCCTCCACTTCCTCCCTCAAACCCCCCCCACTTCCTCCCTCAAACCCCCCCACTTCCTCCCTCAAACCCCCTCCACTTCCTCCCTCAGACCCCCCTCCACTTCCTCCCTCAAACCCCCCCACTTCCTCCCTCAAACCCCCTCCACTTCCTCCCTCAGACCCCCCTCCACTTCCTCCCTCAAACCCCCCCACTTCCTCCCTCAAACCCTCCACTTCCTCCCTCAAACCCCCCCACTTCCTCCCTCAAACCCCCCCCACTTCCTCCCTCAAACCCCCCCACTTCCTCCCTCAAACCCCCTCCACTTCCTCCCTCAAACCCTCCACTTCCTCCCTCAAACCCCCCCCACTTCCTCCCTCAAACCCCCCCCACTTCCTCCCTCAAACCCCCACTTCCTCCCTCAAACCCTCCACTTCCTCCCTCAAACCCTCCACTTCCTCCCTCAAACCCCCCCCACTTCCTCCCTCAAACCCCCCCACTTCCTCCCTCAAACCCCCCCCACTTCCTCCCTCAAACCCCCACTTCCTCCCTCAAACCCCCCCCACTTCCTCCCTCAAACCCCCACTTCCTCCCTCAAACCCTCCACTTCCTCCCTCAAACCCTCCACTTCCTCCCTCAAACCCCCCCCACTTCCTCCCTCAAACCCCCCCACTTCCTCCCTCAAACCCCCCCCACTTCCTCCCTCAAACCCCCCCACTTCCTCCCTCAAACCCTCCACTTCCTCCCTCAAACCCCCCCCACTTCCTCCCTCAAACCCCCCCACTTCCTCCCTCAAACCCCCTCCACTTCCTCCCTCAAACCCCCCCCACTTCCTCCCTCAAACCCCCCCCACTTCCTCCCTCAAACCCTCCACTTCCTCCCTCAAACCCCCCCCACTTCCTCCCTCAAACCCCCCCACTTCCTCCCTCAAACCCCCCTCCACTTCCTCCCTCAGACCCTCCACTTCCTCCCTCAAACCCCCACACTTTTCCTCCCTCAAACCCTCCACTTCCTCCCCCAAACCCTCCACTTTTCCTCCCTCAAACCCTCCCCCACTTTTCCTCCCTCAAACCCTCACCCCACTTTTCCTCCCTCAAACCCTCCCCCACTTTTCCTCCCTCAAACCCTCCCCCACTTTTCCTCCCTCAAACCCTCCCCCACTTTTCCTCCCTCAAACCCTCCCCCACTTTTCCTCCCTCAAACCCTCCCCCACTTTTCCTCCCTCAAACCCTCCCCCACTTTTCCTCCCTCAAACCCTCCCCCACTTTTCCTCCCTCAAACCCTCCCCCACTTTTCCTCCCTCAAACCCTCCCCCACTTTTCCTCCCTCAAACCCTCCCCCACTTTTCCTCCCTCAAACCCTCCCCCACTTTTCCTCCCTCAAACACCCCCCACCTTTCCTCCCTCAAACACCCCCCACCTTTCCTCCCTCAAACCCTCCCCCACTTCCTCACCTGCCTCAGATAGTAGGGGTTACAGGTAGTTAGTCAGGCTGGTAAAAGGTGGGAAGTGATGTTCCACAAGGATCGGTGCTGAGACCACTGTTGTTCACAATTTACGTAAACAATTTGGACTCGGGAATCAGAAGTACAATTTCAAAATTTGCAGACGACAACAGATTGCGGGATGTAGTTAACACAAAGGAAGAATGGGTCAAAATACAAGAGTCCAGCACGTGAGTGCAAAAGACAAGGCTGAAGCGTTTGCAACCATCTTCAGCCAGAAGTGCCGAGTGGATAATCCATCTCAGCCTCCTCCCGATATCCCCACCATCACAGAAGCCAGTCTTCAGCCAATTTGATTCACTCCACGTGATATCAAGAAACGGCTGAGTGCACTGGATACAGCAAAGGCTATGGGCCCCGACAACATCCCAGCTGTAGTGCTGAAGGCTTGTGCTCCAGAACTAGCTGCGCCTCTAGCCAAGCTGTTCCAGTACAGCCACAACACTGGCATCTACCCAACAATGTGGAAAATTGCCCAGGTATGTCCACAAAAAGCAGGACAAATCCAATCCGGCCAATTACCGCCCCATCAGTCTACTCTCGATCATCAGCAAAGTGATGGAAGGTGTCGTTGACAGTGCTATCAAGCGGCACTTACTCACCAATAACCTGCTCACCGATGCTCAGTTTGGGTTCCGCCAGGACCACTCGGCTCCAGACCTCATTACAGCCTTGGTCCAAACATGGACAAAAGAGCTGAATTCCAGAGGTGAGGTGAGAGTGACTGCCCTTGACATCAAGGCAGCATTTGACCGAGTGTGGCACCAAGGAGCCCTAGTAAAATTGAAGTCAATGGGAATCAGGGGAAAACTCCAGTGGCTGGAGTCATACCTAGCACAAAGGAAGATGGTAGTGGTTGTTGAAGGCCAATCATCTCAGCCCCAGGGCATTGCTGCAGGAGTTCCTCAGGGCAGTGTCCTAGGCCCAACCATCTTCAGCTGCTTCATCAATGACCTTCCCTCCATCATAAGGTCAGAAATGGGGATGTTCGCTGATGATTGCACAGTGTTCAGTTGCTCGCAACCCCTCAGATAATGAAGCAGTCCGAGCCCGCATGCAGCAAGACCTGGACAACATCCAGGCTTGGGCTCATAAGTGGCAAGTAACATTCGAGCCAGAAAAGTACCAGGCAATGACCATCTCCAACAAGAGAGAGTCTAACCACATTCAACTGCATTACCATCGCCAAATCCCCCACCATCAACATCCTGGGGGTCACCATTGACCAGAAACTTAACTGGACCAGCCATATAAATACTGTGGCTACAAGAGCAGGTCAGAGGCTGGGTATTCTGCGGCGAGTGACTCACCTCCTGACTCCCCAAAGCCTTTCCACCATCTACAAGGCACAAGTCAGGAGTGTGATGGAATACTCTCCACTTGCCTGGATGAATGCAGCTCCAACAACACTCAAGAAACTTGACACCATCCAGGACAAAGCAGCCCGCTTGATTGGCACCCCATCCACCACCCTAAACATTCACTCCCTTCACCACTGGCGCACAGTGGCTGCAGTGTGTACCATCCACAGGATGCACTGCAGCAACTCGCCAAGGCTTCTCCGACAGCACCTCCCAAACCCACGACCTCTACCACCTAGAAGGACAAGAGCAGCAAGCACATGGGAACAACACCACCTGCACGTTCCCCTCCAAGTCACACACCATCCCGACTTGGAAATATATCGCCGTTCCTTCATCGTCGCTGGGTCAAAATCCTGGAACTCCCTTCCTAACAGCACTGTGGGAGAACCGTCACCACACGGACTGCAGCGGTTCAAGAAGGCGGCTCACCACCACCTTCTCAAGGGCAATTAGGGATGGGCAATAAATGCCGGCCTTGCCAGCGACGCCCACATCCCATGAACGAATAAAAAAAAAACTTGCAGAATGGGCGTGTAATTGGCAAATGAATTTCAATATAGATAAGTGTGAGGTGGTGCATTTTGGCAGGAAGATTAAGGAGGCCACATACTGCTTGGATAACAAGAGTCTAAATGGGATAGAGGAGCAGAGGGGTCTGGGGGTATAAATACACAAATCACTAAAAGTAGTGACACAGGTTAATAAGACCATAAAAAAAGCAAACCAAGCACTGGGGTTCATTTCTAGAGGGATAGAATTGAAAAGCAGAGAAGTTATGGTAAACTTGTATAGAACCTTGGTTAGACCACACTTGGAGTACTGTGCACAGGTCTGGTATCCATATTATAAAGAGGATATAGAGGCATTGGAGAAGGTGCAAAAAAGACTTCCAAGGATGTTACCAGAACTGAGAGGATATACTTATCAGGAGAGGCTGGGGCTCTTTTCTCTAGAAAAGAGAAGGCTGAGGGGTGACCTGATCGAGGTCTTTCAGATTATGAAAGGGTTTGAGAGGGTAGATGTAGAGAAGATGTCTCCACTTGTGGGGTAGACCAGAACCAGGGGCCATAAATATGAAAGAGTCATTAATAAATCCAATAGAGAATTCAGGAGAAACTTCTTTACCCAGAGAGTGGCGAGAATGTGGAACTCGCTACCACAGGGAGTACTTGAGGCAAATATCATCGATGCATTTAAGGGGAAACATGGAAACATAGAAAATAGGAGCAAGAGTAGGCCATTCGGCCATTCGGGCCTGCTCCGCCATTCAAAATGATCATGGCTGATCGTCTAACTCAGTACCCTGTTCCTGCTTTATCCCCATATCCCTTAATCCCTTTAGCATTAAGAAATATATCTATCTCCTTGAATATATCTAATGACTTGGCCTCCACAGCCTTCTGTGGTAGAGAATTCCATAGGTTCACCACCCTCAGAGAAGAAATTTCTCCTCATCTCGCTTCTAAATTGGCATACCCCGTATCCTGAGACTGTGACCCCTGGTTCTGGACTCCCCAGCCATCGGGAACATCCTCCCTGCATCTAGTCTATCTAGTCCTGTTAGAATTTTATATGTTTCGATAAAATCACCTCTCATTCTTGAGATTGAGAGACACCAGTCAGTGTACAGATATCTCCCCGAGAGCGAGGGGATGGAGAGACACCAGTCAGTGTACAGATATCTCCCTGAGAGAGAGGGACTGAGAGACACCAGTCAGTGTACAGATATCTCCCTGAGAGAGAGGGACTGAGAGACACCAGTCAGTGTACAGATATCTCCCTGAGAGAGAGGGACTGAGAGACACCAGTCAGTGTACAGATATCTCCCTGAGAGAGAGGGACTGAGAGACACCAGTCAGTGTACAGATATCTCCCTGAGAGAGAGCGACTGAGAGACAACAGTGTACAGATATCTCCCTGAGAGAGAGAGGGACTGAGAGACACCAGTGTACAGATATCTCGGAGACAGGGAGTTAGAGGTCCCAGTCAATGTACAGTTAAATATAATTGTTTCAACACCCAGTCACAGAACAAAAACTGAAAGCGGGCCAAGCACAACTGAGCCCCAGTTGATACTCACACTGAAGTCACAGCCGGTACATTTTTGGATCTCTTCAACAGTCAATCCTTCTAATACTTCAATCAAAGTCAATCCTTTGTTCTTACTTACATCAAAGACAGCCTGCAAAGTTTAAACAGATGTTAGAGAATCGCACCTCCCAAAATCTGTCAACTGTTAAGCAGCTGTGCATCCCAGGACCCCTCCCAGAATCTGACAGACACTGAACTTGTGCATTCCCCACCACACTACCCAAAATCTGACAATTAACAGCTTCATTCGATCATGTATATTAGAAACAGGCCCCATCCTGCAGTTTGGGGCTTCACTCAGAGGTCTCCCACACAAATCTTTCTGCTCTGGCACCAGGCGTAATTTCCTTCACAAATCCATTCATATCCCTGAGGTGGTGTCCTGATCTCCAGGCTGTCAACTGGGGGTCTCAATAAAACCAGATTCCAGTTAAACCTGTGTTCATTCAAAGCTCCCCCGACACTGTCCCATCAAACGCTCCCAGGGCAGGTACAGCACGGGTTAGATACAGAGTAAAGCTCCCTCTACACTGTCCCATCAAACACTCCCAGGGCAGGTACAGGGTTAGATACAGAGTAAAGCTCCCTCTACACTGTCCCATCAAACACTCCCAGGGCAGGTACAGCACGGGTTAGATACAGAGTAAAGCTCCCTCTACACTGTCCCATCAAACACTCCCAGGACAGGTACAGCACGGGTTAGATACAGTAAAGGATGCAGTTTATGTACATACCCATGGGTTCTTGTACAGTATTGCTCTGTGCACTATTTTTATAGAACCATAGAAAAGATACAGCATAGAAGGGGGCCATTCGGCCCATCATCGGCCCATTCGGCTTGAAAAACAACCAGGTGTCCATTCTAATCCCACCTTTCAGCACCCGGTCCGTAGCCCTGCAGCTTACAGCACTTTAGGTGCAGGTCCAGGTACTTTTTAAAAGAGTTGAGGGTCCCTGCCTCTACCAACAATTCGGGCAGCGAATTCCATACACCCACCACCCTCTGGGTAAAAAAGTTTTTCCTCATGTCCCCTCTAATCCTTCCACCAATCAGCTTAAATCCATGTCCTCTAGTTCATGAACTCTCCGCTAGGGGAAACAGGTACTTCCTGTCCACTCTATCTGGGCCCCTCATAATTTTGTACACCTCAATCAAGTCTCCCCTCAGCCTCCTCTGCTCCAAGGAAAACAACCCCAGCCTATCCAATCTCACCTCGTAGCTACAATTTTCAAGCCCTGGCAACATTCTTGTAAATCTTCTCTGCACTCTCTCCACAGCAATTACGTCCTTCCTGTAATGTGGTGACCAGAACTGCGCACAATACTCCAGCTGTGGCCTTACCAGCGTTTTATACAGTTCCATCATTACATCCCTGCTTTTGTATTCTATACCTCGGCTAATAACGGAGAGCATTCCGTATGCCTTCTTCACAACCTTATCTACCTGTACTGCCACCTTCAGGGACCTGTGCACATGAACTCCAAGGTCTCTCACTTCCTCTATAAACACAGATGGGAAGGGATAGGAAAAAAGAGATAGGGAGGGAGAGGAAGACAGAGTGACAATTAAACAGCGAGAGGGAGAAACAGTGTCATTGATAGAGAGATAGAGAGATAGATAGAGTGTTAAAGGGAGAGAATGCGACATATGGATAGTAAGGAAGAGAGACAGTGACTGGCATCAGAAAGAGAAATAGTTAGACAACAGAGAAAAAGATACAAGAGTAA
>NW_027139482.1:0-77500 GCF_035084215.1 Heptranchias perlo
ATGAGTTCCCGTGGGGCCCTGAATGTCAGAGGCCTTCCATTCCAGGCTTCACGGCTGCGAGCCGTCAAAACAAAAGAACTGACTCTTTGAGAGGAGCCAAATTTGACGAACGAGGCCTACATCAGGCTTTAACTCAAGGGACCCCATCTTTTAATTCTCTTCAAAGATAAGTTTTGAACAACATTTTGATGGAGGTTTGTCTGTGGTGGTGTGCCTGGTGCATGATGGGAAAAAAAAACAAGTTGCTTCGAGACTGCTCACATCGAGTTTACAGCCATTCGGCCCATCTGGGCTACCCCGGTGTTTATGCTCCACACGAGCCTCCTCCCTCCCTACTCCATCTCACCCTCTCACCATCTCCTTCTGTTCCTCTCTCCCTCATGTGTTTATCGAGCTTCCCCTTAAATCCATCGATTCTATTCCCCTCGACCACTCCATGTGGGAGCGAGTTCCACATTCTCACCGCTCTCTGGGTAAAGAAGTTTCTCCTGAATTCCCCGATTGGATTTATTAGTGACTCTCTTATATTGGTGGCCCCCTCGTTCTGGTCTCCCCCACAAGTGGAAACATCTTCTCTACGTCTACCCTATCGAAACCCCTTCATCATTTTAAAGACCTCCATCAGGTCACCCCTCAGTCTTCTCTTTTCTAGAGAAAAGAGCCCCAGTCTGTTCAGTCTTTCCTGATAGTTATAACCTCTCAGTTCTGGGATCATCCTTGTAAATCTTTTTTGCACCTTCTCCAGTGCCTCTATATCCTTTTTATAATATGGAGACCAGAACTGTGCCCAGTGCTCCAAGTGAGATATGGAGACCAGAACTGTGCCCAGTGCTCCAAGTGTGATATGGAGACCAGAACTGTGCCCAGTGCTCCAAGTGTGATATGGAGACCAGAACTGTGCCCAGTGCTCCAAGTGTGATATGGAGACCAGAACTGTGCCCAGTGCTCCAAGTGTGATATGGAGACCAGAACTGTGCCCAGTGCTCCAAGTGTGATATGGAGACCAGAACTGTGCCCAGTGCTCCAAGTGTGATATGGAGACCAGAACTGTGCCCAGTGCTCCAAGTGTGATATGGAGACCAGAACTGTGCCCAGTGCTCCAAGTGAGATATGGAGACCAGAACTGTGCCCAGTGCTCCAAGTGAGATATGGAGACCAGAACTGTGCCCAGTGCTCCAAGTGTGATATGGAGACCAGAACTGTGCCCAGTGCTCCAAGTGTGGTCTAACCAAGGTTCTATACAAGTTTAACATAACTTCTCTGCTTTTCAATTCTATCCCTCTAGAAATGAACCCCAGTGCTTGATTTGCCTTTTTATGGCCTCATTAACCTGCGTCGCTACTTTTAGTGATCTGTGTACCTGTACCCCCAGATCCCTCTGCTCCTCTCCCCCATTTAGACTCTCATTTTCCAAGCAGTATGAGGCCTCCTTATTTCTCCTGCCAAAATGCACCACCTCACACTCCTCGATATTGAAACTCATTTGCCACATATCTGCGGGGCCCTCCCGCGGCTGCATTCCCCGGCCTTCCGCTCCCGGATTCCCCGACCTGCGGCCGTTGGCGAGGGCCGACTCCGGAAAAGTCTGCCGGCCGGCACGTGGGTGGGACGGGGAGGTGGAGGGGGGGGGGGACGGGAAGAGGAAAATCGGCTCGCGGGTTTCAAAATGGCCGCCCTACTGGGATTCGAGGGCGGCTAACACGGTCAACAAGGAAGTCAACCAATTTGGGCTTTCCTCTGCAGTCAAAGGGGAATGAACCACCTCGGGGCCTTCTCTCGCTCGGCTGCCTTAACTCTAACGGGAAGCTTGCCGGAAGCCTTGTTTAAGGGCCTACATCACGGTGTAATTCACCTCCCCTACCCCCATTACTGACGCTTAACCCTCCCCTGTATTGACTCAGCTCCTCTGCTCTCCGACCCTTGGCGGCCTGGCCTGCAAAAACCGGCCTCGGCCTTCCCATCCAGGCTTCTCGATTTTCAGAGGCCCGTCCTGCCTCCCTCCAGTCATGTGCTGCCCTGACTCTCGGCCCTGCCCTCTCAACAATTCACCCAGCGCCTCGAACGTAGTAAAACGTCCCCAAGGAGCTTCCCTGGAGCGTAAATCAGACAAGGATTGGCACCGAGCCACATCAGGAGATATTAGGACAGGTGACCAAAAGCTCGGTCAAAGAGGGAGGTTTTAAGGAGCGTCTTAAAGGAGAGAGAGAGAGAGGCGGAGAGGTTTAGGGAGGGAATTCCAGAGCTTGGGGCCGAGGCGGCTGAGGGCACGGCCGCCAATGGCGGAGCGATGGGAGTGGAGGGGGATGGACGAGAGACCAGAATTGGAGGAACGCAGAGATCTCGGAGGGGGTCATAGAATCATAGAAGTTTACAGCACAGAAGAACGCCTTTCAGCCTATGGTGTCTGTGTTTGTCAGGGTCGGTGGGGCGGTGGGGGGGGTTGTAGGTTTAGAGGAGGTTACAGAGATAGAGAGGGGGAGGGTGAGGGCCGTGGAGGGATTTGAAAACGAGGATGGGAATTTTAAAATCGAGGCGTTTCCGGACCGGGAGCCAATGTAGGTCAGCGAGCACAGGAATGATGGGTGAACGGGACTCGGTGCGAGTTAAGGATACGGGGGGGGGGTGGGGGGGGGAGGCGGGGGGCAGCAGAGCTCTGGATGGGCTGAAGTGTACGGAGGGTGGAAGAGGAAAGGCCGTCCGGGAGAGCATTGGAATAACCGAGTCTGGAGGCAACAAAAGGCATGAGCGTCAGGGAGTGACTCTCCCAACCATGCTGGGAATCGGGAACGTGGATCTCAGCCAGTTGACCAGCCGATGGTTGACCCTTGACCTCTGACTCTGTGACCCCAGTGCGAACCCCGCCCCTCCTCGGACGGACGCTGACCGCCTCCGCCCATTGGCTGCGCCCAGGGTGAATCCCTTTGCTTTCTCTCTCTTGCAGAACCTCACCAGACTGCGGAGACTCAACCTGGACGGTAACCAGATCTGCCGAATCCCCCGACTGCCCACCACCCTCGAGGAGCTCAAGATGAACGACAACTGTGTGGAGGTGACGGATCGTCACAGCTTCCGAGGTTAGAGCCTCCGTGAGTGTGTGTGTGTGTACGTGTATGCCTTTTTTTATCATTCGTTCATGGGATGTGGGCGTCGCTGGCGAGGCCGGCATTTATTGCCCATCCCTAATTGCCCTTGAGAAGGTGGTGGTGAGCCGCCTTCTTGAACCGCTGCAGTCCGTGTGGTGAAGGTTCTCCCACAGTGCTGTTAGGAAGGGAGTTCCAGGATTTTGACCCAGCGACGATGAAGGAACGGCCGATATATTTCCAAGTCGGGATGGTGTGTGACTCGGAGGGGAACGTGCAGGTGGTGTTGTTCCCATGTGCCTGCTGTTCTTGTCCTTCTAGGTGGTAGAGGTCGCGGGTTTGGGAGGTGCTGTCGAAGAAGCCTTGGCGAGTTGCTGCAGTGCATCCTGTGGATGGTCCACACTGCAGCCACGGTGCGCCGGTGGTGAAGGGAGTGAATGTTTAGGGTGGTGGATGGGGTGCCAATCAAGCGGGCTGCTTTGTCCTGGATGGTGTCGAGCTTCTTGAGTGTTGTTGGAGCTGCACTCATCCAGGCAAGTGGAGAGTATTCCATCACACTCCTGACTTGTGCCTTGTAGATGGTGGAAAGGCTTTGGGGAGTCAGGAGGTGAGTCACTCGCCGCAGAATACCCAGCCTCTGACCTGCTCTCGTAGCCACAGTATTTATGTGGCTGGTCCAGTTCAGTTTCTTGTCAATGGTGACCCCCAGGATGTTGATGGTGGGGGATTCGGCGATGGTAATGCCGTTGAATGTCAAGGGGAGGTGGTTAGACTCTCTCTTGTTGGAGATGGTCATTGCCTGGCACTTGTCTGGCGCGAATGTTACTTGCCACTTATCAGCCCAAGCTTTGCGTGTGCGTGTACATGTGTGTGTGTGTGTGTAAGGTATTGGTGGGGAAAGAGATTGCAGACCTGGGGAGAGGAGGGGGGAAGGGGAAGGGAGGGGGAGAGGGAGAGGAGGGGGAGGGGAGGGGGAAGGGAGAGGGAGGGGAGAGAAGGGGAAGGTAGAGGTGGGGAGGGGAGAGGAGAGAGGAGGCGAGGGGAGAGGAGAGGGAGGGGGAGAGGGAGAGGAGAAGCAGCAAGCAGCAGGGGAAAAACAAACGCAGTCTGAAAAACAATGTGCTGTCGATCTCCCGGACAGCGGAGCTCAGAACCGAATATTCCCGAGGAGAGGGGAGCGAGCTCCCTGCGTCACTTACTGGGATGGCTGAGTGGCCGAGGAAACCAACACACCCCAACACATCCCAATACACCCCAATACACCCCAATACAACCCCAACACATCCCAATACACCCCAATACACCCCAATACAACCCCAACACATTCCAACACATCCCAATACACCCCAATACAACCCCAACACACCCCAATACACCCCAATACAACCCCAACACATTCCAACACATCCCAATACACCCCAATACAACCCCAACACATCCCAATACATCCCCAATACACCCCAATACAACCCCAACACATCCCAATACACCCCAACACATCCCAATACACCCCAACACATCCCAACACATCCCAATACACCCCCAACACACCCCAACACATCCCCAACACATCCCAATACACCCCAACACATCCCCAACACATCCCAATACACTCCAACACATCCCAACACATCCCAATACACCCCCAACACATCCCAACACATCCCCAACACACCCCAATACATCCCAACACATCCCAATACATCCCCAATACACCCCAATACAACCCCAACACATCCCCAACACATCCCAACACATCCCAATACACCCCCAACACATTAGAACACATCCCAATACATCCCCAATACACCCCAATACACCCCAACACATCCCAACACATCCCAATACAACCCCAACACATCCCAATACACCCCAACACATCCCAATACACCCCCAACACACCCCAACACATCCCCAACACATCCCAATACACCCCAACACATCCCCAATACAACCCCAACACATCCCAATACACCCCAACACATCCCAACACATCCCAATACACCCCCAACACACCCCAACACATCCCCAACACATCCCAATACACCCCAACACATCCCAACACACCCCAACACATCCCCAATACAACCCCAACACACCCCAACACATCCCAATACACCCCAACTCATCCCAATACAACCCCAATACACCCCAATACATCCCCAATACACCCCAACACATCCCCAATACAACCCCAACACACCCCAACACATCCCAATACACCCCAACTCATCCCAATACAACCCCAATACACCCCAATACAACCCCAATACACCCCAATACATCCCCAATACACCCCAATACATCCCCAATACAACCCCAATACATCCCCAATACATCCCCAATACATCCCAATACATCCCCAATACATCCCCAATACATCCCCAATACATCCCCAATACAACCCCAATACACCCCAATACATCCCCAATACACACCAATACATCCCCAATACACCCCAATACATCCCCAATACACCTCAATACATCCCCAATACATCCCAATACATCCCCAATACACCCCAATACATCCCCAATACATCCCCAATACAACCCCAATACATCCCCAATACATCCCCAATACAACCCCAATACATCCCCAATACATCCCCAATACATCCCAATACATCCCCAATACATCCCCAATACATCCCCAATACAACCCCAATACACCCCAATACATCCCCAATACACCCCAATACATCCCCAATACACCCCAATACATCCCCAATACACCTCAATACATCCCCAATACATCCCAATACATCCCCAATACATCCCCAATACATCCCCAATACATCCCCAATACAACCCCAATACACCCCAATACATCCCCAATACACCCCAATACATCCCCAATACATCCCAATACATCCCCAATACACCCCAATACATCCCCAATACATCCCCAATACAACCCCAATACATCCCCAATACATCCCCAATACAACCCCAATACATCCCCAATACATCCCCAATACAACCCCAATACATCCCCAATACAACCCCAATACACCTCAATACACCTCAATACACCCCAATACATCCCAATACATCCCCAATACATCCCCAATACACCCCAATACATCCCCAATACATCCCCAATACACCCCAATACAGCCCAATACACCCCAATACATCCCCAATACAACCCCAATACATCCGCAATACACCCCAATACACCCCAATACACCCCAATACATCCCAATACACCCCAATACACCCCAACACACCTCAATACACCCCAATACACCCCAATACACCCCAATACATCCCAATACATCCCAATACAACCCCAATACATCCCCAATACAAACCCAATACATCCCAATACACCCCAATACACCCCAATACATCCCAATACATCCCAATACACCCCAATACACCTCAATACACCCCAATACATCCCAATACAACCCCAATACATCCCCAATACATCCCCAATACACCCCAATACACCCCAATACATCCCCAATACACCCCAATACACCCCAATACACCCCAATACACCCCAATACATCCCAATACACCCCAATACATCCCCAATACATCCCCAATACATCCCCAATACACCCCAATACACCCCAATACATCCCAATACACCCCAATACATCCCCAATACAACCCCAACACATCCCAATACATCCCAATACAACCCCAATAAACCCCAATACACCCCAATACAACCCAATACACCCCAATACATCCCCAATACATCCCCAATACATCCCAATACATCCCCAATACATCCCAATACACCCCAATACATCCCCAATACATCCCAATACATCCCCAATACAACCCCAATACACCCCAATACACCCCCAATACACCCCAATACATCCCCAATACATCCCCAATACACCCCAATACACCCCAATACATCCCAATACAACCCCAATACATCCCCAATACACCCCAATACATCCCCAATACACCCCAATACACCCCAATACATCCCCAATACATCCCCAATACATCCCAATACATCCCCAATACATCCCCAATGCATCCCCAATACAGCCCAATACACCCCAATACATCCCAATACAACCCCAATACATCCCCAATACACCCCAATACATCCCCAATACATCCCCAATACATCCCCAACACATCCCCAATACATCCCCAATACACCCCAATACATCCCCAATACATCCCCAATACACCCCAATACATCCCCAACACATCCCCAATACATCCCCAACACATCCCAATACATCCCCAATACACCCCAATACATCCCCAATACATCCCCAATACATCCCCAACACATCCCCAATACATCCCCAATACACCCCAATACACCCCAATACATCCCCAATACATCCCCAAGACATCCCCAATACACCCCAATACAACCCCAACACATCCCCAATACATCCCCAATACACCCCAATACATCCCCAACACATCCCAATACATCCCCAACACATCCCAACACATCCCAATACATCCCCAATACAACCCCAACACATCCCAATACACCCCAACACATCCCCAATACAACCCCAACACATCCCAATACACCCCCAACACACCCCAACACATCCCAATACACCCCAACACATCCCCAATACAACCCCAACACATCCCAATACACCCCAATACACCCCAACACATCCCAATACACCCCAATACACCCCAACACATCCCAATACACCCCAACACACCCCAACACATCCCCAACACATCCCAACACACCCCAACACATCCCCAACACATCCCAATACACCCCAATACATCCCCAATACACCCCAATACAACCCCAACACATCCCAATACACCCCAATACACCCCAATACAACCCCAACACACCCCAACACATCCCCAACACATCCCAATACACCCCAATACAACCCCAACACATCCCCAATACACCCCAATACACCCCAATACAACTCCAATACATCCCAATACACCCCAATACACCCCAATACACCCCAATACAACCCCAATACATCCCAACACATCCCAATACACCCCAATACAACCCCAATACATCCCAATACACCCCAATACAACCCCAATACATCCCAATACACCCCAATACATCCCCAATACAACCCCAATACAACCCCAATACAACCCCAACACATCCCAATACACCCCAACACATCCCAATACACCCCAATACACCCCAATACATCCCCAATACATCCCCAATACATCCCCAATACAACCCCAATACATCCCCAATACACCCCAATACACCCCAATACAACCCCAATACACCCCAATACACCCCAATACATCCGCAATACACCCCAATACAACCCCAATACACCCCAATACACCCCAATACATCCCCAATACATCCCCAATACATCCCCAATACAACCCCAACACATCCCAATACACCCCAATACAACCCCAATACAACACCAACACATCCCAATACACCACAATACACCCCAATACATCCCCAATACATCCCAATACACCCCAATACAACCCCAATACATCCCAATACACCCCAATACATCCCCAATACAACCCCAATACAACCCCAATACAACCCCAACACATCCCAATACATCCCCAATTCAACCCCAATACATCCCCAATACATCCCAATACATCCCCAATACATCCCCAATACACCCCAATACATCCCCAATACATCCCCAATACAACCCCAATACATCCCCAATACATCCCCAATACACCCCAATACATCCCCAATACACCCCAATACATCCCCAATACACCCCAATACACCCCAATACAACCCCAACACATCCCAATACATCCCCAATACACCCCAATACATCCCCAATACACCCCAATACAACCTCAACACATCCCAATACAACCCCAATACAACCCCAACACATCCCAATACACCCCAATACATCCCAATACATCCCCAATACATCCCCAATACAACCCCAATACATCCCCAATACATCCCCAATACAACCCCAATACATCCCCAATACATCCCCAATACAACCCCAATACAACCCCAACACATCCCCAATACAACCCCAACACATCCCAATACACCCCAATACACCCCAATACATCCCCAATACACCCCAATACATCCCCAATACAACCCCAATACAACCCCAACACATCCCAATACACCCCAATACACCCCAATACATCCCCAATACACCCCAATACACCCCAATACACCCCAATACACCCCAATACACCCCAATACATCCCAATACAACCCCAAAACATCCCCAATACAACCCCAATACATCCCCAATACACCCCAATACACCCCAATACATCCCCAATACATCCCCAATACACCCCAATACATCCCCAATACAACCCCAATACATCCCCAATACACCCCAATACACCCCAATACATCCCAATACACCCCAATACATCCCCAATACAACCCCAATACATCCCCAAAACACCCCAATACACCCCAATACACCCCAATACATCCCCAATACAACCCCAATACATCCCCAATACACCCCAATACATCCCAATACAACCCCAATACATCCCCAATACAACCCCAATACATCCCCAATACACCCCAATACACCCCAATACATCCCCAATACATCCCCAATACACCCCAATACAACCCCAATACAACCCCAATACATCCCCAATACAACCCCAATACATCCCCAATACAACCCCAATACAACCCCAATACAACCCCAACACATCCCAATACACCTCAATACAACCCCAACACATCCCAATACACCCCAATACAACCCCAACACATCCGAATACAACCCCAATACAACCCCAACACACCCCAATACACCCCAATACACCCCAATACACCTCAATACACCTCAATACAACCCAATACACCCCAATACATCCCAATACACCCCAATACAACCCCAACACATCCCAATACACCCCAACACATCCCAATACACCTCAATACAACCCCAATACACCCCAACACATCCCAATACATCCCCAATACAACCCCAATACAACCCCAATACACCCCAATACACCCCAATACAACCCCAATACACCCCAATACACCTCAATACAACCCCAATACACCCCAATACATCCCAATACATCCCCAATACAACCCCAACACATCCCAATACATCCCCAATACATCCCCAATACACCCCAATACACCTCAATACAACCCCAACACATCCCCAATACAACCCCAATACAACCCCAACACATCCCAATACACCCCAATACAACCCCAACACATCCCAATACACCTCAATACAACCCCAATACAACCCCAACACATCCCAATACACCCCAATACAACCCCAACACATCCCAATACACCCCAACACATCCCAACACACCCCAACACATCCCCAACACATCCCAATACACCCCAATACACCCCAATACAACCCCAACACATCCCAATACACCCCAATACATCCCCAACACATCCCAATACACCCCAATACATCCCCAACACATCCCAATACACCCCAATACATCCCCAATACAACCCCAATACATCCCCAACACATCCCAACACATCCCCAAAACATCCCAATACACCCCAATACACCCCAACACATCCCAATACACCCCAATACAACCCCAACACATCCCAATACACCTCAATACAACCCCAATACAACCCCAACACATCCCAATACAACCCCAACACATCCCCAATACACCCCAATACAACCCCAATACATCCCCAATACACCCCAATACAACCCCAACACATCCCAATACACCCCAATACAACCCCAACACATCCAAATACACCCCAATACACCCCAATACACCCCAATACAACCCCAACACATCCCAATACACCTCAATACAACCCCAATACAACCCCAGCACATCCCAATACACCCCAGTACAACCCCAATACAACCCCAACACATCCCAATACACCCCAACACATCCCAACACATCCCAACACATCCCAACACATCCCAACACATCCCCAATACACCCCAGTACAACCCCAATACAACCCCAACACACCCCAACACACCCCAACACATCTCAACACATCCCAACACATCCCCAATACACCACAACACATCCCAACACATCCCCAATACACCCCAATACATCCCAACACATCCCAACACATCCCAATACACCCCAACACATCCCAACACATCCCCAATACACCCCAACACACCCCAACACATCCCAACACATCCCAACACATCCCAACACATCCCAATACACCCCAACACATCCCAACACATCCCAACACAACCCCAATACACCCCAACACATCCCAATACAACCCCAACACATCCCAATACACCCAATACACCCCAATACATCCCCAATACACCCCAATACACCCCAATACATCCCAATACAACCCAATACACCCCAATACATCCCAACACATCCCAACACATCCCAATACACCCCAACACATCCCAACACATCCCAACACAACCCCAATACACCTCAACACATCCCAATACATCCCCAACACACCCCAACACATCCCAATACAACCCCAACACATCCCCAATACAACCCCAACACATCCCAATACACCCCAATACAACCCCAACACATCCCAATACACCCCAATACACCCCAATACAACCCCAACACATCCCAATACACCTCAATACAACCCCAATACAACCCCAGCACATCCCAATACACCCCAGTACAACCCCAATACAACCCCAACACATCCCAATACACCCCAACACATCCCAACACATCCCAACACATCCCAACACATCCCCAATACACCCCAGTACAACCCCAATACAACCCCAACACACCCCAACACACCCCAACACATCTCAACACATCCCAACACATCCCCAATACACCCCAACACATCCCAACACATCCCCAATACACCCCAATACACCCCAACACATCCCAACACATCCCAACACATCCCAATACACCCCAACACACCCCAACACATCCCAACACATCCCAACACATCCCAACACATCCCAATACACCCCAACACATCCCAACACATCCCAACAGAACCCCAATACACCCCAACACATCCCAATACACCCCAATACAACCCCAACACATCCCAATACACCCAATACACCCCAATACATCCCCAATACACCCCAATACACCCCAACACATCCCAACACATCCCAACACAACCCCAATACACCCCAACACATCCCAATACATCCCCAACACACCCCAACACATCCCAATACACCCCAATACAACCCCAATACAACCCCAATACATCCCAATACAACCCAATACAACCCCAACACATCCCAATACACCCCAATACACCCCAATACATCCCCAATACACCCCAATACAACCCCAACACATCCCAATACACCCCAATACAACCCCAATACACCCCAATACAACCCAATACACCCCAATACAACCGCAACACATCCCAATACACCCCAATACACCCCAATACACCCCAATACAACCCCAACACATCCCAATACACCCCAATACAACCCCAACACATCCCAATACAACACCAATACACCCCAATACAACCCAACACATCCCAATACACCCCAATACACCCCAACACATCCCCAATACACCCCAATACAACCCCAACACATCCCAATACACCCCAATACACCCCAATACAACCCCAACACATCCCCAACACATCCCAATACACCCCAATACACCCCAATACACCCCAATACAACCCAACACATCCCAATACACCCCAATACACCCCAACACATCCCCAATACACCCCAATACAACCCCAACACATCCCAATACACCCCAATACACCCCAACAGATCCCCAATACACCCCAATACAACCCCAATATACCCCAATACAACCCCAATACACCCCAATACACCCCAATACACCCCAATACAACCCCAATACACCCCAATACAACCCCAATACACCCCAATACAACCCCAATACACCCCAATACAACCCCAATACACCCCAATACACCCCAACAGATCCCCAATACACCCCAATACAACCCCAATACACCCCAATACAACCCCAATACAACCCCAATACACCCCAATACAACCCCAATACACCCCAATACACCCCAACAGATCCCCAATACACCCCAATACAACCCCAACACATCCCAATACACCCCAATACAACCCCAACACATCCCAATACACCCCAATACACCCCAATACAACCCAACACATCCCAATACACCCCAATACACCCCAACACATCCCAATACACCCCAATACAACCCAACACATCCCCAATACACCCCAATACAACCCCAACACATCCCAATACATCCCAACACATCCCCAATACACCCCAATACACCCCAATACAACCCCAATACACCCCAATACACCCCAATACACCCCAATACAACCCAACACATCCCAATACACCCCAATACACCCCAATACAACCCAACACATCCCAATACACCCCAATACACCCCAATACAACCCCAACACATCCCAATACACCCCAATACACCCCAATACACCCCAACACATCCCCAATACAACCCCAACACATCCCAATACACCCCAATACACCCCAATACACCCCAATACAACCCAACACATCCCAATACACCCCAATACACCCCAATACAACCCAACACATCCCAATACACCCCAATACACCCCAATACAACCCAACACATCCCAATACACCCCAATACACCCCAATACAACCCCAACACATCCCAATACACCCCAATACAACCCCAACACATCCCAACACATCCCAACACATCCCAATACATCCCCAATACATCCCCAATACAACCCCAACACATCCCAATACATCCCCAATACAACCCCAATACAACCCCAACACATCCCAACACACCCCAATACATCCCCAATACAACCCCAACACATCCCAATACATCCCCAATACAACCCCAATACAACCCCAACACATCCCAACACACCCCAATACATCCCCAATACAACCCCAATACACGCCAATACACCCCAATACACCCCAACACATCCCCAATACAACCCCAACACATCCCAATACACCCCAATACACCCCAATACACCCCAATACAACCCAACACATCCCAATACACCCCAATACACCCCAATACAACCCAACACATCCCAATACACCCCAATACACCCCAATACAACCCAACACATCCCAATACACCCCAATACACCCCAATACAACCCCAACACATCCCAATACACCCCAATACAACCCCAACACATCCCAACACATCCCAACACATCCCAATACATCCCCAATACATCCCCAATACAACCCCAACACATCCCCAATACAACCCCAATACAACCCCAACACATCCCAACACATCCCAATATATCCCCAATACACCCCAATACACCCAACTCATCCCAATACACCCCAATACACCCCAATACACCCCAATACACCCCAACTCATCCCAATACACCCCAATACAACCCCAACACATCCCAATACACCCAACTCACCCCAATACAACCCCAATACAACCCCAATACAACCCCAACACATCCCAATACATCCCCAATACACCCCAATACAACCCCAACACATCCCAATACACCCCAATACATCCCCAATACATCCCCAACACATCCCAACACATCCCAATATATCCCCAATACATCCCAATACACCCAACTCATCCCAATACACCCCAATACACCCCAATACAACCCCAACACATCCCAATACATCCCCAATACACCCCAATACATCCCCAATACATCCCCAACACATCCCAACACATCCCAATATATCCCCAATACACCCCAATACACCCAACTCATCCCAATACAACCCCAACTCATCCCAATACATCCCCAATACATCCCCAACACATCCCAATACATCCCCAATACACCCCAATACAACCCCAACACATCCCAATACACCCCAATACACCCCAATACACCCCAACTCATCCCAATACAACCCCAATACAACCCCAACACATCCCAATACAACCCCAACACATCCCATCTCATCCCAACACATCCCAACACAACCCAACTCATCCTGACCCAACCCCAACACATCCCAACTCGCGCCAACACACCCCAACTCACGCCAACACAAACCCAACACACCCCAACCCACCCCAACACACCCCAACACAACCCCAACACATCCCAACCCACCCCAACACACCCCAACACAACCCCAACACATCCCAACTCACCCCAACACATCCCAACTCACCCCAACACACCCCAACCCACCCCAACACATCCCAGCTCACCCCAACACACCCCAACACATCCCAACACACCCCAACCCACCCCAACACAACCCCAACTCATCCCAACTCACCCCAACACATCCCAACCCACCCCAACACATCCCAACCCACCCCAACACACCCCAACACAACCCCAACACATCCCAACTCACCCCAACACACCCCAACCCACCCCAACACATCCCAACTCACCCCAACACACCCCAACACATCCCAACACACCCCAACCCACCCCAACACAACCCAACTCTCCCCAACACACCCCAACCCAACACACCCCAAACCACTCCAACTCAACATAACACATCCCAACTCAACCCAACACAACACAACTCACCCCATCTCATCCCAACACACCCCAACTCAACCCAACACACCCCAACTCAACCCAACACACCCCAACTCAATCCAACACACCCCAACTCAATCCAACACACCCCAACTCAACCCAACACACCACAACTCAACCCAACACACCCCAACTCAACCCAACACACCCCAACTCAAGCCAACACACCCCAACTCAACCCAACACACCCCAACTCAACCCAACACACCCCAACTCAAGCCAACACACCCCAACTCAACCCAACACACCCCAACTCAACCCAACACACCCCAACTCAACCCAACACACCCCAACTCAACCCAACACACCCCAACTCAACCCAACACACCCCAACATAACCCAACTCAACCCAACTCAACCCAACACACCCCAACTCAATCCAACACAACCCAACTCAACCTAACACAACTCAACCCACCCCAACATAACCCAACACACCCCAACTCAACCCAACACAACCCAACTCACCCCAACTCAACCCAACACAACCCAACTCAACCCAACACAACCCAACTCACCCCAACACAACCCAACTCACCCCAACTCAACCCAACTCAACCCAACACAACCCAACTCAACCTAACACAACTCAACCCACCCCAGCATAACCCAACTCACCCCAACTCATCCCAACACAACCCAACTCACCCCAACTCATCCCAACACACTCCAACACAACCCAACTCAACCCCAACACACCCCAACTCAACCCAACACAACACAACCCACCCCAACACAACACAACCCACCCCAACGAAACTCAGCTCACCCTAATTCACACCAACTCATCCCAACACACCCCAACACAACCCAGCTGAACCCCAACTCAACCCAACTCACCCCAGAACAACCCAACACAACACAACCCACCCCAACACAACCCAACCCACTCCAACTCAACCCAACCCACCCCAACCCAACCCAACACACCCCAAACCACCCCAACTCAACCCAACTCATCCCAACACACCCTAACACAACACAACTCACCCCAACGCATCCCAACACACCCCAGAACAACCCAATACAACCCAACACACCCCAACACACCCCAACCACACAACTCAACCCAAAACACCCCAACACAACCCAACTCTCCCCAGGTGTGTGGGTAGGAGGGGGAAGGGGGTGTGTGGGGGAAGGGAGGGGTTGTTTGTTGGAGGGGTGAAGGGGAGGGGTGTGTGGGGGAGGGGTGAAGGGGAGGGGGTGTGTGGGGGAAGGGAGGGAGGGGCCACGAATCTTCTTAGCGCCCAGGGCCCAAAAGATTCTTAATTGGGCTCCGCAATACCTCTGATTGGCTGTTGTTGGGTACTTGACCTCCAACCCCTCCCCTCCCTGCCCTCCCCTCCCTTTCCCTCCCTCCCCTCCCCTCCCCTCCCTTTCCCTCCTCTTCCCTCCCCTCCGACGGTCTGGGAACACTCAAAGCTGACTCGAGGTGCAGTAAAATGTTTGCTTCTGAACACGATAATCTGCCGGCCCCTCATCCCATCCCCCAAAAAATCTGAACTTTTCTACATTTCAGTCCGAACTGAGATTAGTTGAGAAAATGGCCGAACCTGGGGAAAAAAAAGATAGAACTCCCATTTCTCCGGCCCCTTTCACCACCTCAGGACGTCCCAAAGTGTTTCACAGCCAATGAAGTACTTTCTGAAGTGTAGTCACTGTTGTAATGTGGGGAAACACGGCAGTCAATTTGCGCACAGCAAGATCCCACAAACAGCGATGAGATAATGACCAGATCACCTATTTTTTAGTGATGTTGGTCGAGGGATAAATATCGGCCCCAGGACCCCGGGGAGAACTCCCCCTCCCTCTGCTCTCCTTCCAGTAGCGGCCGTGGGATCTTTTACGTCCCGCCCGAGAGGGGCAGACGGGGGCCTCGGTTTAACGTCTCGTCCCGAAAGACGGCCCCTCCGACAGTGCGGCGCTCCCTCAGTTACCGGCACCGGGGAGGGGAGTGTCGGGGCCTGGATTACGGGGCTCGAGTCTCTGGAGTGAGGAGGGGGCTCGAACCCCAGACCTTCTGAGGGGAGAGAGCGAGAGCCGTGGGCTGGGACCATCACACGCCAGGTCGGTCAGTATATCCCCGTCCGTTTGTCTCTCAGGTTTCCTGCGTTGGCAGCTCCTTCCCATTCCCTCTGTCCACCTCTGAAGCTCGGGGAGGCATCCCTGACAAACCACATCAGTAACTCATGGGGCTCTGAACAGCCACTCATTAGTGTTCTGTAATTTATAACATGTACACGACGTTGTAATTAAACACTGTGGAGTATACATCAACCTACACATATAGCTCTCACCACTGTGGTATCTCTAAGTCTCATGCACCAATACCTCCTACAGTGTTCTTTCAACGTAAATTACAAAGCGGTATTGATAGATTAGGTGAATGGGCAAAACTGTGGCAGATGGAATTCAATGTAGACAAATGTGAGGTCGTCCACTTTGGATCAAAAAAGGACAGAACAGGGTACTTTCTAAATGGTAAAAAGTTAAAAACAGTGGATGTCCAAAGGGACTTAGGGGTTCAGGTCCATCGATCATTGAAGTGTCATGAACAGGCGCAGAAAATAACCAATAAGGCTAATGGAACGCTGGCCTTTATATCTAGAGGACTGGAGCACAAGGGGGCAGAGGTTATGCTGCAGCTATACAAAACCCTGGTTAGACCACACCTGGAGTACTGTGAGCAGTTCTGGGCACCGCACCTTCGGAAGGACATATTGGCCTTGGAGGGAGTGCAGCGTAGGTTTACTGGAATGATACCCGGACTTCAAGGGTTAAGTTACGAGGAGAGATTACACAAATTGGGGTTGTATTTTCTGGAGTTTCGAAGGTTAAGGGGCAATCTGATCGAAGTTTATAAGATATTAAGGGGAACGGAGAGGGTGGATAGAGAGAAACTATTTCCGCTGGTTGGGGATTCTAGGAGTAGGGGGCACAGTCTAAAAATTAGAGCCAGACCTTTCAGGAGCGAGATTAGAAAACATTTCTACACACAAAGGGTGGTAGAAGTTTGGAATTCTCTTCCGCAGACGGCAATTGATACTAGCTCAATTGCTAAATTTAAATCTGAGATAGATAGCTTTTTGGCAACCAAAGGTATTAAGGGATACGGGCCAAAGGCAGGTATATGGAGTTAGATCACAGATCAGCCATGATCTTATCAAATGGCGGAGCAGGCTCGAGGGGCTGAATGGCCTACTCCTGTTCCTATGTTCCTAACGTAACACAACTTATAATAATTGGTAAAGGAACCAGAGGAGGAGATGAGGAGAATTTATTTTAAGAACATAAGAAATAGGAGCAGGAGTAGGCCATTCGGCCCCTCGAGCCTGCTCCGCCATTCAATCAGATCATGGCTGATCTTCCACCTCAACTCCACTTTCCCGCCCGATCCCCATATCCCTTGCTTCCCCTCGAGTCCAAAAGTCTATCCATCTCAGACTTGAATATACTCAATGTCTGAGCATCCACAGCCCTCTGGGGTAGAGAATTCCAAAGATTCACCACCCTCTGAGTGAAGAAATTCCTCCTCATCTCAGTCCTAAATGGTCGGCCCCGAATGTGAGACTATAGAATCATAGAGTCATAGAAAATTTACGGCACAGAAGGAGGCCATTCAGCCCATTGTGTCCGTGCCGGCCGAAAATGAGTCACCCAGCCTAATCCCTCTTTCCAGCACTTGGTCCGTGGCCCTGTTGCTCACGGCTCTTCAGGTGCACATCCAGGTATTTTTTTAATGAGTTGAGGGTTTCTGCCTCTCCCACCCTCTCAGGCAGTGAGTTCCAGATCCCCACCACCCTCTGGGTGAAACGATTTCTCCTCAGCTCCCCTCTAATCCTTCTACCAATCACTTTAAATCTATGCCCCCTGGTTATTGACCTCTCTGCTAAGGGAAATAGGTCCTCCCAATCCACTCTATCTCGGCCCCTCATAATTTTAGACACCTCAATTAAATCTCCCCTCAGCCTCCTCTGTTCCAAACAAGACAACCCCAGCCTATCCAATCTTTCCTCATAGCTAAAATTCTCCAGTCCTGGCAACATCCTCGTAAATCTCCTCTGTACCCTCTCTACTGCGATCACATCTTTCCTGTAATGTGGTGACCAGAACTGTACACAGTACTCAAGCTGTGGCCTAACTAGTGTTTTATACAGTTCTAGAATAACCTCCCTGCTCTTATATTCTATGCCTCGGCTAATAAAGGAAAGTATCCCATATGCCTTCTTAACCACCTTATCTACCTGTCCTGCTACCTTCAGGGATCTGTGGACATGCACTCCAAGGTCCCTCACTCCCTCTACACCTCTCAGTATCCTCCCATTTATTGTGTACTCCCTTGCCTTGTTTGCCCTCCCCAAATGCATTCCCTCACACTTCTCCAGATTGAATTCCATTTGCCACTTTTCTGCCCACCTGACCAGTCCAATGATATCTTCCTGCAGTCTACAGCTTTCCTCCTCACTATCAACCACATGGCCAATTCTTGTATCATCTGCAAACTTCTCAATCATGCCCCTACATTTAAGTCCAAATGATTAATATATATCACAAAAAGCAAGAGACCGAGTACTGAGCCCTGCGGAACCCCACTGGAAACAGCCTTCCAGTCACAAAAACACCCATCGACCATCACCCTTTGCTTCCTGCCACCGAGCCAATTTTGGATCCAATTTGCCACTTTCCCTTGGATCCCATGGGCTTTTACTTTTCTGACCAGTCTGCCATGTGGGACCTCGTCAAAAGCTTTGCTAAAATCCATGTAGACTACATCCAACGCACTGCCCTCATCGACCCTCCTTGTTACCTCCTCAAAAAATTCAATTAAGTTAGTCAGACACGACCTTCCCTTAACAAATCCGTGCTAACTGTCCTTGATTACTCCGTGCCTTTCTAAATGACGATTTATCCTGTCCCTCAGAATTGATTCCAATAATTTGCCCACCATCGAGGTTGGACTGAACTGGTCTATAATTACTTGGTCTATCCCTCGCTCCCTTTTCTTTTGGTGTATGCCCCCTGGTTCTAGACTCTCCAACCAGGGCAAACAGCCTCTCAGCATCTACCCTATCAAGGCCCTCTAAGAATTTTATATGTTTCAACGAGATCACCTCTCATTCTTCTGAACTCCAGAGAGTATAGGCCCATTCTACTCAACCTCTCCTCATGGGACAAACCTTTTACGCAGCGAGTTGTTCTGATCTGGAATTCACTGCCTGAAAGGGCGGTGGAAGCAGATTCAATAATAACTTTCAAAAGGGAATTGGAGAAACACTTGAAAGGGAAAAGATCGTAGGACTATGGGAAAGGAGCAGGGGGAAGAGGGGGACACGGGGGTGGGGGGAAGTGGGACTAATTGGCTCGCTCTTAAACATAGAAGCATAGAAAATAGGAGCAAGAGTAGGCCATTCGGCCCTTCGGGCCTGCTCCCCCATTCAAAATGATCATGGCTGATCGTCTAACTCAGTATCCTGTTCCCGCTTTTTCCCCATATCCCTTGATCCCTTTAGCATTAAGAAATCTATCTATCTCCTTCTTGAATAAATCTAATGACTCGGCCTCCACTGCCTTCTGTGGTAGAGAATTCGACAGGTTCACCACCCTCTGAGTGAAGAGATTTCTCCTCATCTCGGTTCTAAATGGCATACCCCGTATCCTGAGACTGTGACCCCCTGGTTCTGGACTCCCCAGCCATCGGGAACATCCTCCCTGCATCTAGTCTGTCCAGTCCTGTTAGAATTTTATATGTTTCGATGAGATCACCTCTCATCCTTCTAAACTCGAGTGAATACAGGCCGAGTCGACCCAATCTCTCCTCATACGTCAGTCCTGCCATCCCAGGAATCAGTCTGGTGAACCTTCGTTGCACTCCCTCCATGGCAAGGACATCCTTCCTCAGATAAGGAGACCAAAACTGCTCACAATACTCCAGATGTGGTCTCACCAAGGCCCTGTACAACTGCAGTAAGACATCCCTGCTCCTGTCCTCAAATCCTCTTGCAATGAAGGCCAACATACCATTCGCCTTCCTGTTATAGTTTCAACAGTAATTTCTTCCAATTCCCAGTCCCACGAGCTGTGAGACAGATATGCCTCCTGTGATTTTCAACAAGTTGCATTTTTATAGTGCCTGGGCGCTTCACAGGATTATCAAACAAAATTTGACACCGAGCCACATAAGGAGATATTAGGACAGGTGACCAAAAGCTCGGTCAAAGAGGTGGGTTTTAAGGAGCGTCTTAAAGGAGGAGAGAGAGAGGCGGAGAGGTTTAGGGAGGGAATTCCAGAGCTCGGGGCCGAGGCGGCTGAAGGCACGGCCGCCAATGGCGGAGCGATGGGAATCGGGGATGGACAAGAGGCCGGAATTGGAGGAACGCAGAGATCTGGGAGGGTCGTAGGGGCTGGAGGAGGTTACAGAGATAGGGAGGGGGGCGAGGGCCATGGAGGGATTTGAACGCGAGGATGAGAATTTTAAAATTGAGGTGTTGCCGGACTGGGAGCCGATGTCGGTCAGCGAGCTCGGCGGGAGGGGTGATGGGCGCAACGGGACTCGGGACTCCAGAGACTCGAGCCCCGTAATCCAGGCCCGACACTCCCCTGGTGCCAGCACTGTCGGAGGATGGGACATTAACCAAGGCCCCCGTCTGCCCTCTCAGTTGGACGTAAAAGATCCCACGGCCGCTATTGGAAGAAGAGCAGGGAGGGAGGAGAGTTCTCCCAGTGCCCTGGGGCCGATATTTATCCCTCGACCAAAATCACTAAAAAAAAAACTGATGATCTGGTCATTTATCTCATTGCAGTTTGTGGGATCTTGCTGTGCGCAAATTGGCTGCTGCGTTTCCTACATTACAACAGTGACCACACTTCAAAAAAATAGCACCTCATTGGCTGTGAAACGCTTTGGGACGGCCTGAGGTGGTGAAAGGGGCCGGAGAAATGGGAGTCGGTCCTTTCTCCATTTGAGTCCTGCTCTCCACCGCTGGTTCTGACTCTCCTCCTCCTCCTCTCCCGCAGGGCTCCACAGACTGCTGACCCTCGAACTGGAAGGGAACGGGCTGGACGACGGGAACGTCAACCCCAGCTCCCTCCGGCCGCTGAGGAGGCTGACCTACCTGCGACTGGGCCGCAACCGATTCCGAGCCATGCCCTCGGGCCTCCCCCACTCCTTGCAGGTGAGTCCCTCCGTTGCCTTCCCCCGCAGACGCTGGCCGACTAGGCCCGAGCTGCCCCCCTCGTGGCGCCGGGGGGCGGTGGGGCGGGGGGGGGGGAGCGTCGGGGCCCGGGTTACGGGGCTCGAGTCTCTGGAGCGGGGGCTCGGACCCTCCGACTCCGAGGCAAGAGCGCGGTATTGTAAGGAAAGAACTCGCATTTCTGCAGCTCCTTTCACGTCCCGAAGGACGCCACGGCCAACGAAATACTTTTTTGAAGTGTCGTCGCTGTTGTGATGTCGGAAACGCGGCAGCCAATTTGCGCACAGCAAGATCCCACAGGCAGCGATGCGATAAATGACCAGATGGTCTGGTTTGTCTTAGTGATGTTGGTTGAGGGCTAAATATTGGGCCCCAGGACACCGGGGAGAGCTCCCCCCCGCCAACTCTGCTCTCCTTCCAATGGCGGCCGTAGGATCTTCTACGCCCACCCGAGAGCCGGGGGGTGGGGGGCGGCCTCGGTTTGTGCGGACAAAGACTAGATTTAAGTCCAAAGGAAAGTCTCTTCTCCCTGTTGACTCGGGGCGTCCCTCCAAGAAATGGGACCGGAGGAGTCTCGAAGGGGCAGAGCCGGAAATGTCAGTGAGGGGCTGGACCAAGAGAGGCCACCTTGGCTCGCCAACCCTCCAGGATTGTCCTGGAGTCTCCAGGGACTGAAGTTTGATCTCCAGGACGCTGTTGGAAGCTAACGGCCAAGGGGGAAAATCATCGGGGGGTTAAACAAAATGGTGTTTTTTCCATTTTCTTTCAATTCTTTTGTTTGTTCGTTATACAAAATATTGGCGGTGGGGAAGAGGTCGGTTTGTCTGACGGTCAAGAATCCAATTGGGTAACGAAGAGTCCGTTTGCTTTCCGATTGGCCGTGGGAAAGCGGGGTGTCGCGATGATGGTTGTGTCTGGCGACCAATGGCGGGGGAGTGTGGGGGCGGGGCAATTCGAGGGAAGAGGTCATGTGATGAAACCCCCCCAGGAATACGTCCAACCAGAGTTGGCGACCGTGTGAGGGGCTGGGCCTCGGAGGGGGAGTGAGGGGCAGGGGCTAGGAGGGGGAGTGAGGGGCAGGGGCTAGGAGGGGGAGTGAGGGGCAGGGGCTAGGAGGGGGAGTGAGGGGCAGGGGCTAGGAGGGGGAGTGAGGGGCAGGGGCTAGGAGGGGGAGTGAGGGGCAGGGCCTAGGAGGGGGAGTGAGGGGCAGGGGCTAGGAGGGGGAGTGAGGGGCAGGGCCTAGGAGGGGGAGTGAGGGGCAGGGGCTAGGAGGGGGAGTGAGGGGCAGGGCCTAGGAGGGGGAGTGAGGGGCTGGGCCTAGGAGGGGGAGTGAGAGGCAGGGGCTAGGAGGGGGAGTGAGGGGCAGGGGCTAGGAGGGGAGTGAGGGGCAGGGCCTTTGAGGGGGGAATGAGGAGCTGGACCTGGGAGGGGGGAATGAGGAGCTGGACCTGGGAGGGGGAATGAGGAGCTGGACCTGGGAGGGGGAATGAGGAGCTGGACCTGGGAGGGGGAGTGAGGGGCTGGGTCTAAGAGGGGGAGTGAGGAGCTGGGCCTGGGAGGGGGAGTGAGGGGCTGGGTCTAGGAGGGGCAGTGAGAGGCAGGGCCTAGGAGGGGCAGTGAGGGGTAGGGCCTATGAGGAGGAGTGAGGGGCAGGGCCTTTGAGGGGGGAATGAGGAGCTGGGCCTGGGAGGGGGAGTGAGGATTTGGGCCTGTGAGGGGCAGGGCCTGTGAGGGGCAGTGAGAGGTTGAGCTAGGAGGGGCATTGAGGGGCAGGGCCTAGGAGGGGCAGTGAGGGGCAGGGCCTTTGAGGGGCAGTGAGGAGCTGAGCCTAGGAGGGGCAGTGAGGGGCAGGGCCTAGGAGGGGCAGTGAGGGGCAGGGCCTAGGAGGGGCAGTGAGGGGCAGGGCCTCGGAGGGGCAGTGAGGGGCAGGGCCTAGGAGGGGCAGTGAGGAGCTGAGCCTAGGAGGGGCAGTGAGGGGCAGGGCCTAGGAGGGGCAGTGAGGGGCAGGGCCTAGGAGGGGGAGTGAGGGGCAGGGCCTAGGAGGGGCAGTGAGGAGCTGAGCCTAGGAGGGGGAGTGAGGAGCTGAGCCTAGGAGGGGGAGTGAGGGGTTGAGCCTAGGAGGGGCAGTGAGGGGTTGAGCCTAGGAGGGGCAGTGAGGGGCTGAGCCTAGGAGGGGCAGTGAGGGGCAGGGCCTGGGAGGGGGAGTGAGGGGCTGAGCCTAGGAGGGGCAGTGAGGGGCTAAGCCTAGGAGGGGCAGTGAGGGGCAGGGCCTAGGAGGGGCAGTGAGGGGCAGGGCCTCGGAGGGGCAGTGAGGGGCTAAGCCTAGGAGGGGCAGTGAGGGGCAGGGCCTAGGAGGGGCAGTGAGGGGCTAAGCCTAGGAGGGGCAGTGAGGGGCAGGGCCTGGGAAGGGCAGTGAGGGGCAGGGCCTGGGAGAGGCAGTGAGGGGCAGGGCCTGGGAAGGGCAGTGAGGGGCTGAGCCTAGGAGGGGCAGTGAGGGGCAGGGCCTAGGAGGGGCAGTGAGGGGCAGGGCCTAGGAGGGGCAGTGAGGGGCAGGGCCTAGGAGGGGCAGTGAGGGGCAGGGCCTGGGAGGGGCAGTGAGGGGCAGGGCCTGGGAGGGGCAGTGAGGGGCTAAGCCTAGGAGGGGCAGTGAGGGGCTAAGCCGAGGAGGGGCAGTGAGGGGCAGGGCCTGGGAGGGGCAGTGAGGGGCTAAGCCTAGGAGGGGCAGTGAGGGGCAGGGCCTGGGAGGGGCAGTGAGGGGCAGGGCCTAGGAGGGGCAGTGAGGGGCAGGGCCTAGGAGGGGCAGTGAGGGGCAGGGCCTAGGAGGGGCAGTGAGGGGCAGGGCCTAGGAGGGGCAGTGAGGGGCAGGGCCTAGGAGGGGCAGTGAGGGGCAGGGCCTGGGAGGGGCAGTGAGGGGCTGAGCCTAGGAGGGGCAGTGAGGGGCAGGGCCTAGGAGGGGCAGTGAGGGGCAGGGCCTGGGAGGGGGAGTGAGGGGCAGGGCCTAGCAGGGGGAGTGAGGGGCTGAGCCTAGGAGGGGCAGTGAGGGGCTAAGCCTAGCAGGGGCAGTGAGGGGCAGGGCCTAGGAGGGGCAGTGAGGGGCTAAGCCTAGGAGGGGCAGTGAGGGGCTAAGCCTAGGAGGGGCAGTGAGGGGCAGGGCCTAGGAGGGGCAGTGAGGGGCTGAGCCTAGGAGGGGGAGTGAGGGGCAGGGCCTAGGAGGGGCAGTGAGGGGCAGGGCCTAGGAGGGGCAGTGAGGGGCAGGGCCTAGGAGGGGCAGTGAGGGGCAGGGCCTAGGAGGGGCAGTGAGGGGCAGGGCCTAGGAGGGGCAGTGAGGGGCAGGGCCTAGGAGGGGGAGTGAGGGGCTGAGCCTAGGAGGGGCAGTGAGGGGCAGGGCCTAGGAGGGGCAGTGAGGGGCAGGGCCTGTGAGGGGCAGTAACTTGGGGCCTCGAGTTACAGAAGGGGATCAGGCGCCTCCTCGTTGCCTGTTGGACTGATAAGTCTTTTCCCCTCTCTGTTTGGGTTAGGCCCTCAGCAGCGACCGGACCCCATTCCACGATAGACTAGATGAAAATCTTAATCCAGGCCTCATCCGTCATTCTCTGGGCCTTGCTCCAACACTTGACAATACTGCCCCAGGGACGTCAGGAGGAGCGAACATGTTCTTGTTTTCCTCGCAGAGGTCATTACATTCTGGAACAAGTTCCACCCTAATTGAGCAAAGTTCGTGCATCTTCGTGCCTCCCACCTAGGATTGGCCCCTCTTTCCAGCCCACGTCCGGGCGGTCAAACAACTTCAGCCTGCACCCGAAGCTAAGGAAACAGATGGTCTGGTCGTTTATCACATTTGCTGTTTGTGGGATCTTGCTGTGCGCAAATTGGCTGTCGCGTTTCCTGCATTGCAACAGTGACCGCACTTCAAATAAAAAAGTACTTCATTGGCTGTGAAACACTTTGGGACGTCCTGAGGGGGTGAAAGGGGCCGGAGAAAGGAATTTCTTTCTTCCTTTCCCTCTCTCCCACCCTTCCTTCCCACCTTCCTTCCTTCCCTCCTTTCTTCCTTCATTATTTCCCTTCATTCCTTCGCATCTTCCTTTCTTCTCTCCTTCATTCCTTCCCTCCTTCCTTCCTTCCTTTCTTCCTTTCCCTCCTTCCCTCCCTTCCTTCCTTCCCTTTTTCTCTCCTTCCCTCCCTTCCTTCCTTCCCTTCTTCCCTCCTTCCCTCCCTTCCTTCCTTCCCTTCTTCCCTTCTTCCCTCCTTCCCTTCCTTCCCTTCCCTCCCTCCTTCCCTTCCCTCCTTCCCTTCCTTCCTTCCCTTCCTTCTTTCCCTTTTTCCCTCCCTTCCCTTCTCTCCCTCCTCCCCTTCCCTTCCCTCCCCTCCTCCCTCCAAACGGTCTCCCCCACCGTGCTCTCTCCGGCTATCTCTCTAGCCGGGCCTACGGTTGCCCCGGTAACCAGTCGCCCACCCCCACCCCCCCCGAGTCTAACCTCCTTGCTTCCGTTGCCCTCCAGGAGCTCCACCTGGAAAACAATCACATCGAGGAGGTTCCCGGGGGGCTGCTGAACAAGACTCTGAACCTCACCGTCCTGGTCCTGAGAAACAACAGAATCCAGGAAAACCGCATCGCCCCCCGGGCTTGGATACACCTGCGGTGAGTAGGAATCGGCCCCCATCCCCCCCCACCCTCTCTCGGGAGCGGGGCTTCTGCTTTCCCCCGGGGGGGCCCGGTCAGCCGGCGGGACCTTCTCACGACCTTTGCCCCCTTGGCTGCGCCCACCGCCTTCTGACCCCTGAGGCCACGGTGCCGCCAACACACCCGAGAAGGGGCTTTGGGAAGGTCTCTCAGGTGAGGAGAGGGAGTTGGGGAGTCAGAGGGGTCATTCGGGAGTCAATTCCGGAGAGTAGGGACGCCCCCCGCCCCCTCACAGATGGTTTGAAGCTCTGCGATTGGTCGTGATTTCAATCGTTCGTCCAGGAGACTGCCCGTCCAAAAATGTCAGTCAAACCATGCTCCCCCTTGAATTTTTTTTGGTTGTTTGTATATTCGGTGGCCCTGTAGGTAACGCCTCTCTGTCTGAACACTGTGATTGCCTTGGCAACGGGCAGTTGGAAAGACTCTCTGTAATCACCAGGTATTGTTCTGTGATTTATAAACGCGAAGGGTTCGAGGATTTCATTTCCACATTCACCTGAGGAAGGGGGAAGCCTCCGAAAGCTTGTGATTTTCAAAATAAAATTGTTGGACTGTAACTTGGTGTTGTAAAATTGTTTACAATTGTCAACCCCAGTCCATCACCGGCATCTCCACATCTTGAATTAGGAAGTATAGAGGAACGAATTTGTATTTCCCCGGCCCCTCTCCCCACCTCAGGACGTCCCAAAGCACTTTCACAGCCAATGAAGTACTTTTTGAAGTGCGGTCACTGTTGTAATGTAAGAAACGCAGCAGACAATTTTGCGCACAGCAAGATCCCACAAACAGCAATGCGAGAATACGACTTCTTTTCTTGAATGACGTTGGCCGAGGGATAAATATCGGCCCCAGGGCACCGGGGAGAACTCCCCCCGCTCCACCCCACCCCCTGCTCTTCTTCCAATAGCGGCCGTGGGATCTTTTACGTCCCGCCCGAGAGGGCGGACGGACGGGGGCCTCGGTTTAACGTCTCGCCCCGAAAGACGGCCTCCTCCGACAGCGCGGCGCTCCCTCAGTACCGGCACCGGGGGAGTGTGGCCTGGATTACGGGGCTCGAGTCTCTGGAGTGGGGGCTCGAACCCCCGACCTTCTGACTCCGAGGGGAGAGAGTGAGAGCGAGGTTCTTGCCAGTGACTAAGCTGGCGATGGAATTGGGGTTTTGGCACACGCTGATTGGATTCCGATCTTGCTGGGCCTCAGGGACGCGGGTACCAAGGACATATTGTGAAAAGGCCTCAGCAAATCTAACGTCCATCGTCGCTCTGGCTCGGTGGGTCTCCCTCTCCCCTCGGAGTCAGAAGGTCGAGGGTCCGAGTCCCCCCCCGCCTCACTCCAGAGACTCGAGCCCCGTAATCCAGGCCCCGACACTCCCCCCCGGTGCCGGTACTGAGGGAGCGCCGCGCTGTCGGAGGGGGCCGTCTTTCGGGGCGAGACGTTAAACCGAGGGCCCCCTCAGGTGGGACGTAAAAGATCCCAAGGCCGCGATTGGAAGAAGAGCTGAGGGGGGGGGGAAGAGTTCTCCCCGGTGTCCCGGAATTTATCCCTCGACCAACGTCACTGAAACAGATGATCTGGGTCATTTATCACCTTGCTGTTCGTGGGATCTTGCTGTGCATAAATTGGCCGCCGCGTTTCCCGCATTACAACAGTCGCTTCGAGAAAAGTACTTCACTGGCTGTGGAGGACTCTGGGGAGTCCTGAGGTGGGGAAAGACTCTGGAGAAATGGGAGATCTTTCCTTTCTCTCGAGCAGTTGCTGAGTTTTCATCTTGCTCCGAATGGCTTCCTTACAATTTGTCCGTTAATGTTTTTGGAAGCATTGGGGAAAGGGTGGTTCATCTCCCCGAATGGAAGTCATAACATTCATGAGTCAAAAATTCTTTTTCAAATCTCACTTCATCGAAAAAAAATGTGTTTTCGAAAATTCTCGCCAAGGCACTTGGTCTCAGTTATTCCATGTTCTCAGACATCCTGCAACATGGGGTCTAACTCCTGGACAAATGTCCCTTTTATTGCAACTGCACCGGGAGGGGTAGCACTGACCTCCTCTGTCCCACACTGCACCGGGAGGGGTAGCACTGACCTCCTCTGTCCCACACTGCACCGGGAGGGGTAGCACTGACCTCCTCTGTCCCACACTGCACTGGCAGAGGTAACACTGACCTCCTCTGTCCCGCACTGCACCGGGAGGGGTAGCACTGACCTCCTCTGTCCCACACTGCACCGGGAGGGGTAGCACTGACCTCCTCTGTCCCACACTGCACTGGCAGAGGTAACACTGACCTCCTCTGTCCCACACTGCACCGGGAGGGGTAACACTGACCTACTCTGTCCCACACTGCACCGGGAGAGGTAACACTGACCTCCTCTGTCCCGCACTGCACCGGGAGGGGTAACATTGACCTCCTCTGTCCCACACTGCACCGGGAGGGGTAACATTGACCTCCTCTGTCCCACACTGCACTGGGAGGGGTAACACTGACCTCCTCTGTCCCACACTGCACTGGGAGGGGTAACACTGACCTCCTCTGTCCCACACTGCACCGGGAGGGGTAACATTGACCTCCTCTGTCCCACACTGCACTGGGAGGGGTAACACTGACCTCCTCTGTCCCACACTGCACTGGGAGGGGTAACACTGACCTCCTCTGTCCCACACTGCACCGGGAGGGGTAGCACTGACCTCCTCTGTCCCACACTGCACCGGGAGAGGTAACACTGACCTCCTCTGTCCCACACTGCACCGGGAGGGGTAACACTGACCTCCTCTGTCCCACACTGCACCGGGAGGGGTAACATTGACCTCCTCTGTCCCACACTGCACTGGGAGGGGTAACACTGACCTCCTCTGTCCCACACTGCACCGGGAGGGGTAGCACTGACCTCCTCTGTCCCACACTGCACCGGGAGGGGTAACACTGACCTCCTCTGTCCCACACTGCACTGGGAGGGGTAACACTGACCTCCTCTGTCCCACACTGCACCGGGAGGGGTAGCACTGACCTCCTCTGTCCCACACTGCACCGGGAGGGGTAACACTGACCTCCTCTGTCCCACACTGCACCGGGAGGGGTAACACTGACCTCCTCTGTCCCACACTGCACCGGGAGGGGTAACACTGACCTCCTCTGTCCCACACTGCACTGGGAGGGGTAACACTGACCTCCTCTGTCCCAGACTGCACCGGGAGGGGTAACACTGACCTCCTCTGTCCCACACTGCACCGGGAGGGGTAACACTGACCTCCTCTGTCCCACACTGCACTGGGAGGGGTAACACTGACCTCCTCTGTCCCAGACTGCACCGGGAGGGGTAACACTGACCTCCTCTGTCCCACGCTGCACTGGGAGGGGTAACACTGACCTCCTCTGTCCCACGCTGCACCGGGAGGGGTAACACTGACCTCCTCTGTCCCAGACTGCACCGGGAGGGGTAACACTGACCTCCTCTGTCCCACACTGCACCGGGAGGGGTAACACTGACCTCCTCTGTCCCAGACTGCACCGGGAGGGGTAGCACTGACCTCCTCTGTCCACACTGCACCGGGAGGGGTAACATTGACCTCCTCTGTCCCACACTGCACCGGGAGGGGTAACATTGACCTCCTCTGTCCCACACTGCACTGGGAGGGGTAACACTGACCTCCTCTGTCCCAGACTGCACCGGGAGGGGTATCACTGACCTCCTCTGTCCACACTGCATTTGTTATGTTACCTTTCCCTTCACCAGCCGTTGTGTACAAGGACTGAGGGAAGGAGAACATTCAGTGACACTCAGTAACATTCAGTGACACTCAGTAACATTCAGTGACACTCAGTAACATTCAGTGACACTCAGTAACATTCAGTGACACTCAGTAACATTCAGTGACACTCAGTAACATTCAGTGACACTCAGTAACATTCAGTGACACTCAGTAACATTCAGTGACACTCAGTAACATTCAGTGACACTCAGTAACATTCAGTGACATTCAGTGACACTCAGTAACATTCAGTGACACTCAGTAACATTCAGTGACACTCAGTAACATTCAGTGACACTCAGTAACATTCAGTGACATTCAGTGACACTCAGTAACATTCAGTGACACTCAGTAACATTCAGTGACACTCAGTAACATTCAGTGACATTCAGTGACACTCAGTAACATTCAGTGACACTCAGTAACATTCAGTGACACTCAGTAACATTCAGTGACACTCAGTAACATTTGGTAACTTTCAGTAACATCTGGTAACACTTGGTATAACACTTGGTAACATTCAGTAACACATTAGTAACACTCAGTAACTTTTAGTAACTTTTAGTAACTTTCAGTAACATTCAGCAACTTTCAGTAACACTCAGTAACATTCACTAACACTTCAGTAACACTTGGTAACTTTTAGTAACTTTCAGTAACACTCTGTGACATTCAGTAACAAACGCTAACATTCGGTAACAAACGGTAACATTCGGTAACAAACGGTAACATTCACTAACACTCAGTAACTTTCAATAACACTCATTAACATTCTGTAACACTCATTAACATTCTGTAACATTTGGTAATACTGGGTAACATTCTGTAATACTCAGTAACATTCATTAACATTCAGTAACATTCTGTAATTCTCAGTAACATTAGTTAACATTCGGTAACATTCTTTAACGTTCGGTAATACTCAGTAACATTCAGTAACATTCTGTAATACTCAGTAACACTCAGTAACATTCTCTAATACTCAAATACTCTGTAACATTCAGTAACATTCGGTAGCACTCAGTAACATTCAGTGATATGCCGTAACATTTGGTAACACTCGTTAACATTCTGTAACACTCAGTAACTCTCATTAACATTCAGTAACACTGCATAACATTCTGTAACATTTGGTAACATTTGGTAACATTCTGTAATTCTCAGTAACACTCAGTAACATTCTGTAATACTCAGTAATATTAAGTAACATTCGGTAACACTCAGTAACATTCTTTAACATTTGGTAACACTCAGTAACATTCAGTAACATTCTGTAATACTCAGTAACAATTAGTAACACTCAGTAACAGTCTCTAATACTCAGTTACATTCTGAAACATTCTGTAACATTTGGTAATTTTCAGTAACATTCTACAACACTCAATAGCATTCTGTAACATTCTGTAATACTCAGTAACACGCAGCAACATTCAGTAACACTCGGTAACATTCAGTAACACTCGGTAACGTTCAGTAACACTCAGTAATGTTCAGTAATACTCAGTAACACTCAGTAATGTTCAGTAACACTTTTTTTGTAACATTCAGAAATATTCAGCAACATTCAGTAACACTCCATAACACTCGGTAAAACTTGGTCACATTCGGAAATACTCAGTCACACTGCATAACTTTCAGTAACACTCAATAACACTCAGTAATATTTAGCAACATTCAGTAACACTCAATAACATTCAGTAACCCTCTGTAACACTCAGTAACCCTCAGTAAGTTTGAGTAACTCTCAGTAAGTTTGAGTAACCCTCAGTAACACTCAGTAACCCTCAGTAAGTTTGAGTAACCCTCAGTAAGTTTGAGTAACCCTCAGTAACTCTCAGTAACCCTCGGTAAGTTTCAGTAACCCTCACTAACACTCAGTAAGTTTCAGTAACCCTCAGTAAGTTTCAGTAACCCTCAGTAACACTCACTAAGTTTCAGTAATCCTCAATAAGTTTGAGTAACCCACAATAACACTCAGTAACACTCAGTAAGTTTCAGTAACCCTTAGTAATACTCAGTAACCCTCAGTAAGTTTCACTAACACTCAGTAACACTCAGTAAGTTTCAGTAACACTCAGTAACACTCAGTAAGTTCCAGTAACACTCAGTAACCCTCAGTAATTTCCAGTAACACTCAGTAACACTCAGTAAGTTTCAGTAACCCTTAGTTATACTCAGTAACCCTCAGTAAGTTTCACTAACACTCAGTAACACTCAGTAAGTTTCAGTAACACTCAGTAACCCTCAGTAAGTTCCAGTAACACTCAGTAACTCTCAGTAAGTTCCAGTAACACACAGTAACACTCAGTAAGTTTCAGTAACCCTTAGTAATACTCAGTAACCCTCAGTAAGTTCCAGTAACACTCAGTAACTCTCAGTAAGTTCCAGTAACACTCAGTAACACTCAGTAAGTTTCAGTAACCCTTAGTAATACTCAGTAACCCTCAGTAAGTTTCACTAACCCTCAGTAACACTCAGTAAGTTTCAGTAACACTCAGTAACACTCAGTAACCCTCAGTAAGTTCCAGTAACACTCAGTAACCCTCAGTAAGTTCCAGTAACACTCAGTAACCCTCAATAAGTTTGAGTAACCCCCAATAACACTCAGTAACCCTCAATAAGTTCCAGTAACCCTCAGTAACACTCAGTAATCCTCAGTAACACTCAGTAACACTCAGTAACCCTCAGTAACATTCAGTAACACTCAGTAACACTCAGTAAGTTCCAGTAACACTCAGTAACCCTCAGTAACACTCAGTAAGTTCCAGTAACACTCAGTAACACTCAGTAAGTTTCAGTAACACTCAGTAAGTTCCACTAACACTCAGTAACACTCAGTAACCCTCAGTAACACTCAGTAACACTCAGTAAGTTTCACTAACACTCAGTAATACTCAGTAAGCTTCACCAGCACTCAGTAACACTCAATAACACTCAGTAAGTTCCAGTAACACTCAGTAACACTCAGTAACCCTCAGTAACATTCAGTAACACTCAGTTACCCTCAGTAAGTTCCAGTAACACTCAGTAACTCTCAGTAAGTTTCACCAGCACTCAGTAACACTCAGTAACCATCAGTAAGTTTCACTAACACTCAGTAACACTCAGTATCCCTCAGTAACACTCAGTAAGTTCCAGTAACACTCAGTAACACTCAGTAAGTTCCAGTAACCCTCAGTAACCCTCAGTAAGTTCCAGTAACACTCAGTAACACTCAGTAATACTCAGTAAGTTCCAGTAACACTCAGTAACCCTCAGTAAGTTCCAGTAACACTCAGTAACACTCAGTAACCCTCAGTAAGTTCCAGTAACACTCAGTAACCCTCAGTAAGTTCCAGTAACACTCAGTAACACTCAGTAACCCTCAGTAAGTTTCACGAACACTCACTAACACTCAGTAACACTCAGTAATACTCAGTAAGTTCCAGTAACACTCACTAACACTCAGTAACACTCAGTAATACTCAGTAAGTTCCAGTAACACTCGGTAACCCTCAGTAAGTTCCAGTAACACTCAGTAACACTCAGTAACCCTCAGTAACCCTCAGTAAGTTCCAGTAACACTCAGTAAACCTCCGTAAGTTCCACGAACACTCAGTAACACTCAGTAACACTCAGTAAGTTCCAGTAACACTCAGTAACACTCAGTAAGTTCCAGTAACCCTCAGTAACACTCACTAACACTCACTAACACTCAGTAAGTTTCACCAACACTCAGTAACACTCAGTAACACTCAGTAAGTTTCACCAAAACTCAGTAACCCTCAGTAAGTTCCAGTAACACTCAGTAACCCTCAGTAAGTTCCAGTAACACTCAGTAACCCTCAGTAAGTTTCACTAACACTCAGTAACACTCACTAACACTCACTAACACTCAGTAAGTTTCACTAACACTCACTAACCCTCAGTAACCCTCAGTAACGCTCAGTAACATTCCGTAAGATCCAGTAACACTCAGTAACCCTCAGTAACACTCAGTAAGTTCCAGTAACACTCAGTAACCCTCAGTAAGTTCCAGTAACCCTCAGTAACACTCAGTAAGTTCCAGTAACACTCAGTAACACTCAGTAAGTTCCAGTAACACTCAGTAACACTCAGTAAGTTTCAGTAACACTCAGTAAGTTCCACTAACACTCAGTAACACTCAGTAACACTCAGTAATTTCCAGTAACACTCACTAACACTCAGTAACACTCAGTAACCCTCAGTAACACTCAGTAAGTTCCAGTAACACTCAGTAACCCTCAGTAAATTCCAGTAACACTCAGTAACACTCAGTAATCCTCAGTAACACTCACTAACCCTCAGCAACACTCAGTAACACTCAGTAAGTTCCAGTAACACTCACTAACCCTCAGTAACACTCAGTAAGTTCCAGTAACACTCAGTAACCCTCAGTAAGTTCCAGTAACACTCAGTAACCCTCAGTAAGTTCCAGTAACCCTCACTAACCCTCAGTAACACTGAGTAAGTTCCAGTAACACTCAGTAACTCTCAGTAAGTTCCAGTAACACTCAATAACACTCAGTAAGTTCCAGTAACCCTCACTAACCCTCAGTAACACTCAGTAAGTTCCAGTAACACTCAGTAACACTCAGTAAGTTCCAGTAACACTCAGTAACACTCAGTAAGTTTCAGTAACCCTTAGTAATACTCAGTAACCCTCAGTAAGTTTCACTAACCCTCAGTAACACTCAGTAAGTTTCAGTAACACTCAGTAACCCTCAGTAAGTTCCAGTAACACTCAGTAACCCTCAGTAAGTTCCAGTAACACTCAGTAACCCTCAATAAGTTTGAGTAACCCCCAATAACACTCAGTAACCCTCAATAAGTTCCAGTAACCCTCAGTAACACTCAGTAACCCTCAGTAACACTCAGTAACACTCAGTAACATTCAGTAACACTCAGTAACACTCAGTAAGTTTCACTAACACTCAGTAACACTCAGTAAGCTTCACCAGCACTCAGTAACACTCAATAACACTCAGTAATTTCCAGTACCACTCAGTAACACTCAGTAACCCTCAGTAACATTCAGTAACACTCAGTTACCCTCAGTAAGTTCCAGTAACACTCAGTAAGTTTCACCAGCACTCAGTAACACTCAGTAACCATCAGTAAGTTTCACTAACACTCAGTAACACTCAGTAACCCTCAGTAACACTCAGTAAGTTCCAGTAACACTCAGTAACCCTCAGTAAGTTCCAGTAACGCTCAGTAACCCTCAGTAAGTTCCAGTAACACTCAGTAACACTCAGTAATACTCAGTAAGTTCCAGTAACACTCAGTAACCCTCAGTAAGTTCCAGTAACACTCAGTAACACTCAGTAACCCTCAGTAAGTTCCAGTAACACTCAGTAACCCTCAGTACTTTCCAGTAACACTCAGTAACACTCAGTAACCCTCAGTAATATTCAGTAAGTTCCAGTAACACTCGGTAACCCTCAGTAAGTTCCAGTAACACTCAGTAACCCTCAGTAACACTCAGTAAGTTCCAGTAACACTCAGTAACACTCAGTAATACTCAGTAAGTTCCAGTAACACTCAGTAACCCTCAGTAACACTCAGAAAGTTCCAGTAACACTCAGTAACCCTCAGTAAGTTTCACGAACACTCACTAACACTCAGTAACACTCAGTAATACTCAGTAAGTTCCAGTAACACTCGGTAACCCTCAGTAAGTTCCAGTAACACTCAGTAACCCTCAGTAACCCTCAGTAAGTTCCAGTAACACTCAGTAACACTCAGTAACCCTCAGTAACACTCAGTAAGTTCCAGTAACACTCAGTAACCCTCCGTAAGTTTCACGAACACTCAGTAACACTCAGTAACACTCAGTAAGTTCCAGTAACACTCAGTAACACTCAGTAAGTTCCAGTAACCCTCAGTAACACTCACTAACACTCACTAACACTCAGTAACACTCAGTAAGTTTCACCAACACTCAGTAACACTCAGTAACCCTCAGTAAGTTCCAGTAACCCTCAGTAACACTCACTAACACTCAGTAACACTCAGTAAGTTTCACCAACACTCAGTAACCCTCAGTAAGTTCCAGTAACACTCAGTAACCCTCAGTAAGTTCCAGTAACACTCAGTACCCCTCAGTAAGTTTCACTAACACTCACTAACACTCAGTAACACTCACTAACACTCAGTAACCCTCAGTAAGTTTCACTAACACTCACTAACCCTCAGTAACCCTCAGTAACCCTCAGTAACATTCCGTAAGATCCAGTAACACTCAGTAACCCTCTGTAACACTCAGTAAGTTCCAGTAACACTCAGTAACACTCAGTAAGTTCCAGTAACACTCAGTAACATTCAGTAAGTTCCACTAACACTCAGTAACACTCAGTAAGTTCCAGTAACACTCACTAACACTCAGTAACACTCAGTAACCCTCAGTAACACTCAGTAAGTTCCAGTAACACTCAGTAACCCTCAGTAAATTCCAGTAACACTCAGTAACACTCAGTAATCCTCAGTAACACTCACTAACCCTCAGTAACACTCAGTAACACTCAGTAAGTTCCAGTAACACTCACTAACCCTCAGTAACACTCAGTAAGTTCCAGTAACACTCAGTAACCCTCAGTAAGTCCCAGTAACACTCAGTAACACTCAGTAAGTTCCAGTAACACTCACTAACCCTCAGTAACACTCAGTAAGTTCCAGTAACACTCAGTAACCCTCAGTAAGTCCCAGTAACACTCAGTAACACTCAGTAAGTTCCAGTAACACTCAGTAACACTCACTAACCCTCAGTAACACTCACTAACCCTCAGTAACACTCAGTAAGTTCCAGTAACACTCAGTAACCCTCAGTAAGTTCCAGTAACCCTCACGAACCCTCAGTAACACTCAGTAAGTTCCAGTAACACTCAGTAACACTCAGTAAGTTTCAGTAACACTCAGTAAGTTCCAGTAACACTCAGTAACACTCAGTAAGTTCCAGTAACACTCAGTAACTCTCAGTAAGTTCCAGTAACACTCAGTAACACTCACTAACCCTCAGTAACACTCACTAACCCTCAGTAACACTCAGTAAGTTCCAGTAACACTCAGTAACTCTCAGTAAGTTCCAGTAACACTCAGTAACTCTCAGTAAGTTCCAGTAACACTCACTAACCCTCAGTAACACTCAGTAAGTTCCAGTAACACTCAGTAACTCTCAGTAAGTTCCAGTAACCCTCACTAACCCTCAGTAACTCTCAGTAAGTTCCAGTAACACTCAGTAACACTCAGTAAGTTCCAGTAACACTCAGTAACTCTCAGTAAGTTCCAGTAACACTCAATAACACTCAGTAAGTTCCAGTAACACTCAGTTAACACTCAGTAAGTTCCAGTAACACTCAGTAACACTCAGTAACACTCAGTAAGATCCAGTAACACTCAGTAACACTCAGCAAGTTCCAGTAACACTCAGAAACACTCAGTAACACTCAGTAAGTTCCAGTAACACTCAGTAACACTCAGTAAGTTCCAGTAACACTCAGTAACACTCAGTAAGTTCCAGTAACACTCAGTAACACTCAGTAACACTCAGTAAGTTCCAGTAACACTCAGTAACACTCAGTAAGTTCCAGTAACACTCAGAAACACTCAGTAACACTCAGTAAGTTCCAGTAACACTCAGTAACACTCAGTAAGTTCCAGTAACACTCAGTAACACTCAGTAAGTTCCAGTAACACTCAGTAACACTCAGTAAGTTCCAGTAACACTCAGTAACACTCAGTAAGTTCCAGTAACACTCAGTAACACTCAGTAAGTTCCAGTAACACTCAGTAACACTCAGTAAGTTCCAGTAACACTCAGTAACACTCAGTAACACTCAGTAAGTTCCAGTAACACTCAGTAACACTCAGTAACACTCAGTAAGTTCCAGTAACACTCAGTAACACTCAGTAACACTCAGTAATTTCCAGTAACACTCAGTAACACTCAGTAAGTTCCAGTAACACTCAGCAACTCTCAGTAACACTCAGCAAGTTCCAGTAACACTCAGTAACACTCAGTAAGTTCCAGTAACACTCAGTAACACTCAGTAACACTCAGTAAGTTCCAGTAACCCTCAGTAACCCTCAGTAAGTTCCAGTAACACTCAGTGACACTCAGTAAGTTCCAGTAACCCTCACTAACCCTCAGTAACACTCAGTAAGTTCCAGTAACACTCAGTAACTTTCAGTAACGCTCAGTAATTTCCAGTAACACTCAGTAACACTCAGTAACACTCAGTAAGTTCCAGTAACACTCAGTAACACTCAGTAACACTCAGTAAGTTCCAGTAACACTCAGTAACACTCAGTAAGTTCCAGTAACACTCAGTAACTCTCAGTAAGTTCCAGTAACACTCAGTAACTCTCAGTAAGTTCCAGTAACACTCAGTAACACTCAGTAAGTTCCAGTAACACTCAGTAACACTCAGTAAGTTCCAGTAACACTCAGTAACACTCAGTAAGTTCCAGTAACACTCAGTAAGTTCCAGTAACACTCAGTAAGTTCCAGTAACACTCAGTAACACTCAGTAAGTTCCAGTAACACTCAGTAACTCTCAGTAACACTCAGTAAGTTCCAGTAACACTCAGTAACACTCAGTAAGTTCCAGTAACACTCAGTAACACTCAGTAACACTCAGTAAGTTCCAGTAACACTCAGTAACACTCAGTAAGTTCCAGTAACACTCAGTAACACTCAGTAAGTTCCAGTAACTCTCAGTAACACTCAGTAAGTTCCAGTAACACTCAGTAAGTTCCAGTAACTCTCAGTAACACTCAGTAAGTTCCAGTAACTCTCAGTAACACTGAGTAAGTTCCAGTAACACTCAGTAACACTCAGTAAGTTCCAGTAACACTCAGTAACACTCAGTCACACTCAGTAAGTTCCAGTAACACTCAGTAAGTTCCAGTAACTCTCAGTAACACTCAGTAAGTTCCAGTAACACTCAGTAACTCTCAGTAACCCTCAGTAAGTTCCAGTAACACTCAGTAACACTCAGTAAGTTCCAGTAACACTCAGTAACACTCAGTAACCCTCAGTAAGTTCCAGTAACACTCAGTAACACTCAGTAAGTTCCAGTAACACTCAGTAACACTCAGTAACCCTCAGTAAGTTCCAGTAACACTCAGTCACACTCAGTAAGTTCCAGAAACACTCAGTAAGTTCCAGTAACACTCAATAACACTCAGTAAGTTCCAGTAACACTCAGTTAACACTCAGTAAGTTCCAGTAACACTCAGTAACACTCAGTAACACTCAGTAAGTTCCAGTAACACTCAGTAACACTCAGTAACACTCAGCAAGTTCCAGTAACACTCAGAAACACTCAGTAACACTCAGTAAGTTCCAGTAACACTCAGTAACACTCAGTAAGTTCCAGTAACACTCAGTAACACTCAGTAAGTTCCAGTAACACTCAGTAACACTCAGTAAGTTCCAGTAACACTCAGTAACACTCAGTAAGTTCCAGTAACACTCAGAAACACTCTGTAACACTCAGTAAGTTCCAGTAACACTCAGTAACACTCAGTAAGTTCCAGTAACACTCAGTAACACTCAGTAAGTTCCAGTAACACTCAGTAACACTCAGTAAGTTCCAGTAACACTCAGTAACACTCAGTAAGTTCCAGTAACACTCAGTAACACTCAGTAAGTTCCAGTAACACTCAGTAACACTCAGTAAGTTCCAGTAACACTCAGTAACACTCAGTAACACTCAGTAAGTTCCAGTAACACTCAGTAACACTCAGTAACACTCAGTAAGTTCCAGTAACACTCAGTAACACTCAGTAACACTCAGTAATTTCCAGTAACACTCAGTACACTCAGTAAGTTCCAGTAACACTCAGTAACTCTCAGTAACACTCAGCAAGTTCCAGTAACACTCAGTCACACTCAGTAACACTCAGTAAGTTCCAGTAACACTCAGTAACACTCAGTAAGTTCCAGTAACACTCAGTAACACTCAGTAAGTTCCAGTAACACTCAGTAAGTTCCAGTAACACTCAGTAAGTTCCAGTAACACTCAGTAAGTTCCAGTAACACTCAGTAACACTCAGTAAGTTCCAGTAACACTCAGTAACTCTCAGTAACACTCAGTAAGTTCCAGTAACACTCAGTAACACTCAGTAAGTTCCAGTAACACTGAGTAACACTCAGTAACACTCAGTAAGTTCCAGTAACACTCAGTAACACTCAGTAAGTTCCAGTAACACTCAGTAACACTCAGTAAGTTCCAGTAACTCTCAGTAACACTCAGTAAGTTCCAGTAACACTCAGTAAGTTCCAGTAACTCTCAGTAACACTCAGTAAGTTCCAGTAACTCTCAGTAACACTGAGTAAGTTCCAGTAACACTCAGTAACACTCAGTAAGTTCCAGTAACACTCAGTAACACTCAGTCACACTCAGTAAGTTCCAGTAACACTCAGTAAGTTCCAGTAACTCTCAGTAACACTCAGTAAGTTCCAGTAACACTCAGTAACTCTCAGTAACCCTCAGTAAGTTCCAGTAACACTCAGTCACACTCAGTAAGTTCCAGAAACACTCAGTAAGTTCCAGTAACACTCAATAACACTCAGTAAGTTCCAGTAACACTCAGTTAACACTCAGTAAGTTCCAGTAACACTCAGTAACACTCAGTAACACTCAGTAAGTTCCAGTAACACTCAGTAACACTCAGTAACACTCAGCAAGTTCCAGTAACACTCAGAAACACTCAGTAACACTCAGTAAGTTCCAGTAACACTCAGTAACACTCAGTAAGTTCCAGTAACACTCAGTAACACTCAGTAAGTTCCAGTAACACTCAGTAACACTCAGTAACACTCAGTAAGTTCCAGTAACACTCAGTAACACTCAGTAAGTTCCAGTAACACTCAGAAACACTCTGTAACACTCAGTAAGTTCCAGTAACACTCAGTAACACTCAGTAAGTTCCAGTAACACTCAGTAACACTCAGTAAGTTCCAGTAACACTCAGTAACACTCAGTAAGTTCCAGTAACACTCAGTAACACTCAGTAAGTTCCAGTAACACTCAGTAACACTCAGTAAGTTCCAGTAACACTCAGTAACACTCAGTAAGTTCCAGTAACACTCAGTAACACTCAGTAACACTCAGTAAGTTCCAGTAACACTCAGTAACACTCAGTAACACTCAGTAAGTTCCAGTAACACTCAGTAACACTCAGTAACACTCAGTAATTTCCAGTAACACTCAGTACACTCAGTAAGTTCCAGTAACACTCAGTAACTCTCAGTAACACTCAGCAAGTTCCAGTAACACTCAGTAACACTCAGTAACACTCAGTAAGTTCCAGTAACACTCAGTAACACTCAGTAAGTTCCAGTAACACTCAGTAACACTCAGTAAGTTCCAGTAACCCTCACTAACCCTCAGTAACACTCAGTAAGTTCCAGTAACACTCAGTAACTTTCAGTAACGCTCAGTAATTTCCAGTAACACTCAGTAACACTCAGTAACACTCAGTAAGTTCCAGTAACACTCAGTAACACTCAGTAACACTCAGTAAGTTCCAGTAACACTCAGTAACACTCAGTAAGTTCCAGTAACACTCAGTAACTCTCAGTAAGTTCCAGTAACACTCAGTAACTCTCAGTAAGTTCCAGTAACACTCAGTAACTCTCAGTAACACTCAGTAAGTTCCAGTAACACTCAGTAACACTCAGTAAGTTCCAGTAACACTCAGTAACACTCAGTAACACTCAGTATGTTCCAGTAACACTCAGTAACACTCAGTAAGTTCCAGTAACACTCAGTAACACTCAGTAAGTTCCAGTAACTCTCAGTAACACTCAGTAAGTTCCAGTAACACTCAGTAAGTTCCAGTAACTCTCAGTAACACTCAGTAAGTTCCAGTAACTCTCAGTAACACTGAGTAAGTTCCAGTAACACTCAGTAACACTCAGTAAGTTCCAGTAACACTCAGTAACACTCAGTCACACTCAGTAAGTTCCAGTAACACTCAGTAAGTTCCAGTAACTCTCAGTAACACTCAGTAAGTTCCAGTAACACTCAGTAACTCTCAGTAACCCTCAGTAAGTTCCAGTAACACTCAGTAACACTCAGTAAGTTCCAGTAACACTCAGTAACACTCAGTAACCCTCAGTAAGTTCCAGTAACACTCAGTAACACTCAGTAAGTTACAGTAACACTCAGTAACACTCAGTAACCCTCAGTAAGTTCCAGTAACACTCAGTCACACTCAGTAAGTTCCAGTAACACTCAGTAAGTTCCAGTAACACTCAGTAACAATGTTCAGTTGATTTCGCAGCTGGCTCTTCAAGTTGTCTGGAAGGAATGAGTCAGACCCCTGACCTTTCACCTTTCAGGCAAGAGGCCCAGATCGTGGGGCTGAAAGTGACCTTTTCTCTGCGATCCGTGTGGGAAGTGGGTTTGCAGACCGGCCCGGTTTATTCATCCTTAGTGGGCACAAGCCCACACGGACAGTCTTAAAAATTCAGACCCGGGGGGGCCCCTCGGTTTAACGTCTCGTCCCGAAAGACGGCCCCTCCGACGGTGCGTCGCTCCCTCAGTGCCGGCACCGGGAGGGCGCGTCGGGGCCTGGATCACGGGGCTCGAGTCTCTGGAGCGAGGCGGGGGCTCGAACCCTCGACCCTCTGACTCCGAGGGTCAAGGGTGAGACCCCGCCGAGCCACGGCTGAGGGAAATGGACTGCGGAGGGTGGGAGGTGAAGGTGGGAGCATGGCGATATTATCGAACAGTCCAAAAGACAGTTTATAAACAAACTGGATATTTGGCACAATTGTTCGGTGTCGCACAGTGATGATATCGTCGCCGTCACATGGCCAGCTTGCCCTTGCCCGTTTGCTAAATTTTCAATTCTCCCTCCGTCTCCTATCCGCCCCCCCACCCCCGGAAAAATACTAATCGGCAGATCTCTGCCTATCGCCGAGTTTCCAGTTGTTTCGTCTGGCGCTCTGTTCCCAGCCAGATGTTAGGAAATACCAGAATTAGTCAACATTCCCAATCTGAGCAATGTTTTTCAAACTTTCGACTCCCCATCCGTGGGCTGAAACAACAAGCCTTTCCTGTTTGTCCTTTTTGTCGGCAAAAAAAAAACCGGAGCGCTGAGGTGGACGGTATCTGCGAGGGCCTGTAACCTCGCCCGCCTCCGCTCCTGCCTCGGCCCACCTGCTGCTGAAACCCTCGTCCGTTCCCTCGCCCCCCCCCCCCCCGCCTCCTGACTCTCCTGGCCGGCCTCCCATCTTCCCCCCTCCGTAAACTTGAGCTCATCCAAAACTCTGCCCCCCCCCCGCCGTCAAGTCCCGTTCACCCATCACCCCCCGCCGCGCGCTCGCTGACCGACATCGGCTCCCGGTCCGGCAACGCCTCCATTTTAAAATTCTCATCCTCGTTTTCAAATCCCTCCACGGCCATCGTTCCCCCCTCCCTATCTCTGTAACCTCCTCCAGCCCCTACGACCCTCCCGGATCTCTGCGCTCCTCCAATTCCGGCCTCTTGTCCATCCCCCCGATTCCCATCGCTCCGCCATTGGCGGCCGTGCCTTCAGCCGCCTCGGCCCTAAGCTCTGGAATTCCCTCCCTAAACCTCTCCGCCTCTCTCTCTCCTCCTTTTAAGACGCTCCTTAAAACCCACCTCTTTGACCGAGCTTTTGGTCACCTGTCCTAATATCCCCTTATGGGGCTCGGTGTCAAATTTTGTTTGATAATCGCTCCTGTGAAGCGCCTTGGGACATTTTACTACGTTAAAGGCGCTATATAAATGCAGGTGGTTGTTGTAATTGGCCTCTTGCGTTTCATTGGCACAGTATGGAGTGTAGGTGCACAGTGGCTGCAGTGTGGACCATCCACAGGATGCACTGCAGCAACTCGCCAAGGCTTCTTCGACAGCACCTCCCAAACCCACGACCTCTACCACCTAGAAGGACAAGAGCAGCAGGCACATGGGAACAACACCACCTGCACGTTCCCCTCCGAGTCACACACCATCCCGACTTGGAAATATATCACCGTTCCTTCATCGTCGCTGGGTCAAAACCCTGGAACTCCCTCCCGAACAGCACTGTGGGAGAACCGTCACCACACGGACTGCAGCGGTTCAAGAAGGCGGCTCACCACCACCTTCTCAAGGGGCAACTAGGGATGGGCAATAAATGCCGGCCTCGCCAGCGACGCCCACATCCCATGAATGAAACTAAAAGAAGATGGGAGCAGAAATTTGCAAAGGGCCATTGATAGATGCTGCCCCTCAGAGCTCTATTAAGCATTGTTTAGACCCTCGTCTGGAGACACTGCGTTCAGTTCTGGGCACCGCATCTCAGGAAGGGGATATTAGCCTTGGAGGGGGGGCAGCGTAGATTCACCAGGACGATACCGGGGCTAAAAGGGAGGACAGGTTGCATCGACTGGGCTTGTTTTCCCTCGAGCGTAGAAGATTAAGGGGTGATCCAATCGAGGGGTTTGAGATGATTAAAGGATTTGATAGGGTCAATGGAGAGAGAAACTATTTCCTCTGGTGGGGGGATTCCAGAACAAGGGGGCAGAACCTTAAGATTAGGTAATGTAGAAAACTCGGCAGCCAATTTGCGCACAGCAAGATCCCACAAACAGCGATGTGATAAAGATCATCTGTTTTTTTTTTAGTGATGCTGGTCGAGGGATAAATATCGGCCCCAGGACCCCCGGGAGAACTCCCCCTCCCCTCTGCTCTTCTTCCAATAGCGGCCTTGGGATCTTTTACGTCCCACCCGAGAGGGGCAGACGGGGGGGCCCTCGGTTTAACGTCTCATCCCGAAAGACGGCCCCCTCCGACAGTACGGCGCTCCCTCGGGACCGGCACCGGGGGGAGCGTCGGGGCCTGGATCACGGGGGCTCGAGTCTCTGGAGCCCCCGAACCTTCCGACTCAGAGGCTGAGCCAGGGCTGACTCAGGAGACAAGCGAGGTCAGGAGGAGCCCGGCTGCCAGCAAGAGGTTGATACCGACATCCGTCTCGAGCCATCTGCGCGGGGGCCTCTCGGCGTGTGAGAGAGCTCGCAGACACGATAACAAACTGTTTGTCCTTCACGCAGAGCGAGCACTGCCCAGGTGACTGGATCGAACATGCGATCTTTGACATGCTGCAGCCTGCTGAATGAGGAGCCCATTCCACCCGTCTCTTGCTCAGGCGTTTTAACATTTTTGGAATACCTCCCTGGCTCCCTCTTATCAACACGTCCTGTTCTGTATCACCAGCAGAAGCAGTAAAGTCAAATCCTTTCGCTGCCTCCCTCATGCGGACTTTCCGTCTGCTCCCTCGCCCGACCCCGACTCTGGTGCCGTCCTTTCTTCTCCCTCCACCGGGTTTTCCTCGGGCTTGCGATCCGACAGCTCCCGTCCGGACCTCCCCCCCGCCCCCCCCTTCCCAGGGGAGCGCCGCACCGTCGGAGGGGGCCGTCTGTCGGGATGAGACGTTAAACCGAGGCCCCCCCGTCCGCCCCTCTCGGGTGGGACGTCAAAGATCCCACGGCCGCTATTGAACGAAGAGCAGGGGGAGTGGGGGAGTTCTCTCCCGGGGGTTCTGGGGACCGATATTTATCCCTCGACCAACATCACCAAAAAAAAACAGATGACCTTTATCACATTGCTGTTTGTGGGATCTTGCTGTGCGCAGATTGGCTGCCGAGTTTCCTGCATTACAACAGTGACCGCACTTCAAAAAAAAAATACTCATTGTCTGTGAGGTCGTGCAAGGCGATGTAGAAATTCTTACTTTCCTCCCTCCTTTCTTTCTTACTTTCTATCTTCCTATTTTTCTTTCTATTTTTCTTTCTCTCTTTCTTTCCTTCTTTCCTACTTTCTATCTTTCTCTCTATCTATCTTTCTATCTATCTTTCTTTCTCACTTTCGTTCTCTCTTTTGTTCTCTCTTTCTTTCTTTCCCTCCATGCTTTCTTTCTCTCTTTCTTTCTTTCTCTCTCTCTTTCTTTCTCTCTCTCTTTCTTTCTTTCACTTTTTTTCTTTCCCTCCCTCCTTTCTTTCTTTCTCTCTTTCGTTCTCTCTTTCTTTCTTTTGTTCTCTCTTTCTTTCTTTCCCTCCCTCCTTTCTCTCTTTCTTTCTTTCTTTCTCTCATTCTTTCTTTCCCTCCCTCCTTTCTTTCTTTTTCTCTTTTGTTCTCTTTTTCTTTCTTTCATTCGTTCGTTCTTTCTTTCTTTCTCTCTATCTTTCTTTCCATCCTTCTATCTATCTTTCTTTCTTTCTCTCTTTCATTCTTTCCCTCCATGCTCTCTCTCTTTCTTTCTCTCTCTCTTTCTTCCTCTCTTTCTTTCTTTCCTTCCTTCCCTCCCTCCTTTCTTTCTTTCTCTCTTTCTTTCTTTCTTTCCCTCCCTCCTTTCCTTTTTTCTATCTTTCATTCTTTCCCTCCATGCTCTCTCTCTTTCTTTCTCTCTCTCTTTCTTTCTCTCTTTCCTTCCCTCCCTCCTTTCTTTCTTTCTCTCTTTCTTTCTTTCCCTCCCTCCTTTCCTTTTTTCTATCTTTCATTCTTTCCCTCCATGCTTTCTTTCTTTCTTTCTTTCCCTCCCTCCTTTCTTTCTCTCTCTCTTTCTTTCTTTCCTTCCCTCCCTCCCTCCTTTCTTTCTTTCTTTCTTTCTCTCTTTCTTTCCCTCCCTCCTTTCTTTCATTCTCTCTTTCTTTCTCTCTTTCTTTCCTTCCCTCCCTCCTTTCTTTCTTTCTTTCTTTCTCTCTTTCTTTCCCTCCCTCCTTTCTTTCATTCTCTCTTTCGTTCTCTCTTTCATTCTTTCCCTCCATGCTCTCTTTCTCTCTCTCTTTCTTTCTTTCCCTCCCTCCCTCCCTCCTTTCTTTCTTTCTCTCTTTCGTTCTCTCTTTCTTTCTTTCCCTCCCTCCTTTCTTTCTTTCTCTCTTTCGTTCTTTCTTTCTTTCTTTCCCTCCCTCCTTTCTTTCTTTCTCTCTTTCGTTCTCTCTTTCTTTCTTTCTTTCTTTCCCTCCCTCCTTTCTTTCTTTCTCTCTTTCGTTCTCTCTTTCTTTCTTTCTTTCTTTCTTTCCCTCCCTCCTTTCTTTCTTTCTCTCTTTCGTTCTCTCTTTCTTTCTTTCTTTCTTTCTTTCCCTCCCTCCTTTCTTTCTTTCTCTCTTTCGTTCTCTCTTTCTTTCTTTCTTTCTTTCCCTCCCTCCTTTCTTTCTTTCTCTCTTTCGTTCTCTCTTTCTTTCTTTCTTTCTTTCTTTCTTTCTTTCTTTCTTTCTTTCTTTCTTTCCCTCCCTCCTTTCTTTCTTTCTCTCTTTCGTTCTCTCTTTCTTTCTTTCTTTCTTTCTTTCTTTCTTTCTTTCTTTCCCTCCCTCCTTTCTTTCTTTCTCTCTTTCGTTCTCTCTTTCTTTCTTTCTTTCTTTCTTTCCCTCCCTCCTTTCTTTCTTTCTCTCTTTCGTTCTCTCTTCCTTTCTTTCCCTCCCTCCCTCCCTCCCTCCTTTCTTTCTTTCCCTCCCTCCCTCTTTTCTTTCAGTCTTTCTTTCCCCCACCCTTTCGATCTTCCCCGACCCCCTCTCCTGATCTCCGAGACGGCCTGCTATCGAAGGGCACTGCACAAACACGAGTGCTGGAGCTGCTTTCCGCTGCCGTGGCCACACGGGAAAGATGTGTGGAGGGGGAAGGGGGCGGTGAACCTCGCAGGCTGCCCCGGCAACGGTCTGAGGCCTAGCGTGGCAACTCACCGCAGGAAAATCGAGCGTCAAGGGGACCAGCCTGATAACGATTGTTCTAAAAGAGAGAGAGAGAGAGATAAATCAGACCGTTATAACATTCTTAAAGAAAACCGTTGTGAAAACCACAGAATCCACAAGGCCCTGGCTTCCATTCTGAGTGGGAATTTACGAGGTAGTTTGTTTTGGCCTGGTGCTCTGTTCTAAATGCGGTGTGTGCTTTACTGAATTGCCGCACGGTTTTCAATGCAAAAAGCAAGCCCTGTCTGGAACTCAATGCTCATCTAATCAAAGAAAAGGCTGAACAGGCCGGGGCTCTTTTCTCGAGAAAAGGGAAGGGCTGAGGGGTTGACCCGATGGGGGTCTTTAACATGACGAAAGGGGTTTCGATAGGGTAGACGGAGAGAAGATGGTTCCAATTGCGGGGGAGACCAGGACGAGGGGGCCATCGATATAAGAGAGTCGCTGATAAATCCAATCGGGGAATTCAGGAGAAACTCCTTCACCCAGAGAGCGGTGAGAATGTGGAACTCGCTCCCACAGGGAGTGGTCGAGGGGAATAGAATCGATGGATTTAAGGGGAAGCTCGATAAACACATGAGGGGAGAAAGGAATAGAAGGAGAGGGTGATAGGGTGAGATGGAGTAGGGAGGGAGGAGGCTCGTGTGGAGCATAAACACCGGGATAGACCAGTTGGGCCGAATGGCCTGTTTCTGTGCTGCAAATTGGATGTCATTCTCTGTAATTACTGTCCTTGAGAGGGGTTTGGAGGGGGTACTCCATGAATCAGTGATGGTCACATTTGCTACTCTGGCGCCTATCCATCGTATCTGGAAAACCTACATTGGCTCCCAGTCGAACAACACCTCGATTTTAAAGTTCCCATCCTTGTTTTCAAATCCCTCCATGGCCCTCGCCCCCCCTCCCTATCTCTGTAACCTCCTCCAGCCCCTACGACCCTCCGAGATCTCTGCGTTCCCTCGGCCTATCCCCGATTCCCATCGCTCCGCCATTGGCGGCCGTGCCTTCAGCCGCCTCGGCCCTAAGCTCTGGAATTCCCTCCCTAAACCTCTCCGCCTCTCTCTCTCTCCTCCTTTAAGACGCTCCTTAAAACCTCCCTCTTTGACCGAGCTTTTGGTCACCGGTCCTAATATCTCCTTATGTGGCTCGGTGTCAAATTTTGCCTGATTGACGCTCCTCTGAAGGGCCTTGGGGATGTTTTACTACGTTAAAGTCGCTATATAAATGCAATTGTTGTTACGTTAAAGAAAGACTCCCATTTCTATAGATGCTTTCACCACCTCAGGACGTCCCAAAGCGTTTTACAGCCAATGAAGTACTTTTGAAGTGTAGTCACTGTTGTAATGTAGGAAATGCGGCAGCCAATTTGTACACAGCAAGATCCCACAAACAGCAAATGAGATAAACGACCAGATAATCTATTTGTTAGTGATGTTGGTTGTGGGATAAATATCGGCCCCAGGACACCGGGGAGAACTCCCCACCCCCTCTGCCGCCCCGCCCCCCTGCTCTTCTTCCAATAGCGGCCGTGGGATCTTTTACGTCCCACCTGAGAGGGGCAGACGGAGGGGGGGCCTGGGTTTAACGTCTCATCCCGAAAGACGGCCCCCTCCGACAGTGCGGCGCTCCCTCAGTTCCGGCACCGGGGAGGGGAGTGTCGGGGCCTGGATTACGGGGCTCGAGTCTGTGGAGCGGGGGGGTCTCGAACCCCCGACCTTCGGACTCCGAGGGGAGAGAGTGAGGCCCCACTGAGCCAGGGCCGACACCTTAGGGAAGCTGGGTTTGTTTTCTTTGCGGGAAAATGGCTCACTTCGATGAAGGGTTCAAATCCCAGGGTGGGGCACAAGATGAGACTGAGGAGGTGGGGAGCGAGGGGGCAAATAGAATCATAGAAGTTTACAACATGGAAACAGGCCCTTCGGCCCAACATGTCCATGTCGCCCAGTTTATACCACTAAGCTAGTCCCAATTGCCTGCACTTGGCCCATATCCCTCTATACCCATCTTACCCATGTAACTGTCCAAATGCTTTTTAAAAGACAAAATTGTACCCGCCTCTACTACTGCCTCTGGCAGCTCGTTCCAGACACTCACCACCCTTTGAGTGAAAAAATTGCCCCTCTGGACCCTTTTGTATCTCTCCCCTCTCACCTTAAATCTATGCCCCCTCGTTATAGACTCCCCTACCTTTGGGAAAAGATTTTGACTATCTACCTTATCTATGCCCCTCATTATTTTATAGACTTCTATAAGATCACCCCTTAACCTCCTACTCTCCAGGGAATAAAGTCCCAGTCTATCTAACCTCTCCCTATAAGTCAAACCATCAAGTCCCGGTAGCATCCTAGTAAATCTTTTCTGCACTCTTTCTAGTTTAATAATATCCTTTCTATAATAGGGTGACCAGAACTGTACACAGTATTCCAAGTGTGGCCTCACCAATGCCCTGTACAACTTCAACAAGACATCCCAACTCCTGTATTCAATGTTCTGACCAATGAAACCAAGCATGCTGAATGCCTTCTTCACCACCCTATCCACCTGTGACTCCACTTTCAAGGAGCTATGAACCTGTACTCCTATAATCGTAGGGAATGTTTTCCCCTCCAAAGGCAATTGAGTTGTGGAATGGGCTGCCTGGGGAGGACATTGAGAAAGACAGTGTTGATTGATTGGTAGATTTTTGTTGGGTGAGGAGATTAAGGGTTACGGAACCAAGGTGGGTAAATGGAGTTAAGATACAGATCAGCCATGATCTAATTGAATGGCGGAACAGGCTAGAGGGGCAGAATGGCCTCCTCCTGTACCTGTGTAACAGGCTCGAGGGGCTGAATGGCCTCCCCCTGTTCCTATGCAACAAGGGGCTGAATGGCCTCCTCCTGTTCCTGTGTAACAGGCTAGAGGGGCTCAATGGGCCTCCTCCTGTTCCTGCGTAACAAGCTCGAGGGGCTGAATGGCCTCCTCCTGTTCCTATGCAACAGGCTCGAGGGGCTGAATGGGCCTCCTCCTGTTCCTATGTACAGGCTCGAGGGGCTCAATGGGCCTCCTCCTGTTCCTGTGTAACAGGCTCGAGGGGCTGAATGGCCTCCTCCTGTTCCTGTGTAACAGGCTCGAGGGGCTGAATGGCCTCCTCCTGTTCCTGTGTAACAGGCTCGAGGGGCTGAATGGCCTCCTCCTGTTCCTGCGTAACAGGCACGAGGGGCTGAATGGCCTCCTCCTGTTCCTGTGTAACAGGCTCGAGGGGCTGAATGGCCTCCCCCTGTTCCTATGCAACAAGGGGCTCAATGGGCCTCCTCCTGTTCCTGCGTAACAGGCTCGAGGGGCTGAATGGCCTCCTCCTGTTCCTGTGTAACAGGCTCGAGGGGCTGAATGGCCTTCTCCTGTTCCTGTGTAACAGGCTCGAGGGGCTCAATGGGCCTCCTCCTGTTCCTGCGTAACAGGCACGAGGGGCTGAATGGCCTCCTCCTGTTCCTGTGTAACAGGCTCGAGGGGCTGAATGGCCTCCCCCGTTCCTATGCAACAAGGGGCTCAATGGGCCTCCTCCTGTTCCTGCGTAACAGGCTCGAGGGGCTGAATGGCCTCCTCCTGTTCCTATATAACAGGCTCGAGGGGCTGAATGGCCTCCTCCTGTTCCTATGCAACAGGCTCGAGGGGCTGAATGGCCTCCCCCTGTTCCTATGCAACAGGCTCGAGGGGCTGAATGGCCTCCCCCTGTTCCTATGCAACAGGCTCAAGGGGCTGAATGGCCTCCTCCTGTTCCTATGGAACAGGCTCGAGGGGCTGAATGGCCTCCTCCTGTTCCTGTGTAACAGGCTCGAGGGGGCTGAATGGCCTCCCCCTGTTCCTATGCAACAAGGGGCTGAATGGCCTCCCCCTGTCCCTGTGTAACACCTTCAGACGGGGGAATGGAGTAGGGGGGAGGAGCGGGGAGCCGGAAAATTATTATTGTCTTCAAGAAATCAAGGCATTTACGTTACTGATAATAATCAGCAGGAGCGCCGCGACACAGGATGGGGCTTGTTGGGTGATGAGCAGCCATCGTGGAGTCGAATTCCTGACTGACACACCCACTCTCAATCTTCAGGCCATCTCGCTGATCTCCACTCTGTTGCCTCCCCAATGTAAAAGAAAATAAGGAACTCCCATCTCTCCGGCCCCTTTCACCATCTCAGGACGTCCCAAAGCGTTTCACGGCCAATGAAGTACTTTTTTTTTTGAAGTGCGGCCACTGTTGTAATGTGGGAAACGCGGCAGCCGATTTGCGCACAGCAAGATCCCACAAACAGCGATGTGATAAATGACCAGATCATCTGTTTTTTTAGTGCTGTTGGTCGAGGGATAAATATCGGCCCCAGGACCCCGGAGAGAACTCCCCCTCCCTCTGCTCTTCGTCCAATAGCGGCCGTGGGATCTTTTACGTCCCACCCGAGAGGGCAGACGGCGGGAGGGGGGCCTCAGTTTAACGTCTCATCCCGAAAGACGGCCCCTCCGACAGTGCGGCGCTCCCTCAGTTACTGGCACCGGAGGGGGGAGTGTCGGGACCGGATTTCGGGGCTCGAGTCTCTGGAGTGGGGGCTCGGACCCTCGACCTTCCGACTCGGAGAGGGAGAGAGTGAGACCCCCACCGGGACTGTCCCATGCGAGCGAGCCTGAAACATCATCGAGAAACATGCCTTGTAAGTGGCGCCCGCCTGATTTGGGGATGGAATCCCAGGGCGAGGACCAGAGGTGACTGAAAGGTCTGCCATCAATGGCAGGGCGAGAAGATTGAGGGGGGGGGGGGTGGGGGGCGCAGAGAGAGAGAGGAGCCCCAACGCTGAAGGACTGAAGGAAACGGGAGGGTTGGGGGTGTGTAAGGCAGGTTGCAGGGACAGGGTTGGGAGACAATCATTGAATAGTATAGCACAGAAAGAGGCCGTTCGGCCCATCGTGCCTGTGCCGGATCTTTGAAAGAGCTGTCCAATTTGGCCCACACTCCCCCCTACTCTTTCCCCTGCAAATTTTTCCCCTTCAAGTATTTATCCAATTCCCTTTTGAAAGTTATTATTGAATCTGCTTCCACCGCCCGTTCAGGCAGTGAATTCCAGATCGGAACAACTCGCTGCGTAAAACATGTCTCCTCATTTCCCGCCCTGGTTCTTTCCCCGATTATCTTAAATCCGTGTCCTCTGGTTACCGACCCTCCTGCCCACTGGAAACAGTTTCTCCTTATTTACTCGATAAAAACCTCTTCCTGATTTTGAACCCCTCGATCAAATCTCCCCTGAACCTTCTCTGCTCTGAGGAGAACAATCCCAGATTCTCCAGTCTCTCCACATAACTGGAGTCCCCTCATCCCTGGGACCATTCTGGTAAATCTCCTCCGCACCCTCTCTAAGGCCTTCACATCCTTCCGAAAGTGTGGTGCCCAGAATTGGCCACAATACTCCAGCTGAGGCCTAACAAGGAGCATAATTCAAAAGTAGTACTCTGCGGGACAGTTTGCCGGTGTAGGTCGAGCAAGAACAGGGCTTAGTGTGGGATAGGGGGACAGGCGACTGAGCTTTGGACAACTCTTGGAGGTGAAAGGTCGCGATTTGACCCTTGACCGCACCCAGTCTGCCAATCGATCCAGTCACCGTGTTGCCAATAACAACTTAACGTAGTTAATCGTCCCCCAACGCCCTTCCCAGGAGCGCAAATCAGACAAAATCTGACACCGAGCCACTTAAGGAGATACTAGGACAGGTGACCAAAAAGCTCGGTCAAAGAGGTCGGTTTTAAGGAGCGTCTTAAAGGAGAGAGAGAGAGAGGCGGAGAGGTTCAGGGAGGGAATTCCAGAGCTTAGGGCCGAGGCGGCTGAAGGCACGGCCGCCAATGGTGGAGCGATGGGAATCGGGGGGATGGACAAGAGTTGGAAGAACGCAGAGAACGGTCTTACTCTGCATCTTAAAAGGAGCTGGGACATGTACAAGTTAAGTTATAACTTAACACGTACAACTGGGCAGTGAATGGAAGTGATGCTGGGATTCAGACTGGCGACGCCCATGTTAAACACCTCGAGACTCTGTCAACCCAAATAAATGGCGGTGCGTTCGGCTTCTGGGGCCCGGGACAACAACAGCCCAGAGACTTCGGGATCTTGCACGGAAACACCTCTCTCCCGGCTGTCTTTCATTCAGCATCGGCTCCGATGCCAACTCGCCCCAGCTGGGAGTCGGAGTACCAGTTTAGTGCAATTTCCACGGCCTCGAGGCCAGGGACGGGAGGGAGAGTGAGGGGGGGGCGGGGGGGGTCACATTGCCAAGTACATAGCAATAAAACTAACGAGTGCCATATGCGTCCCGACGATGGACTTTGATGCGCCTTTCATAACAAAGCCTTCGAGCGACAGGAACCATCTGCTTCCAATCAGCTTAATCAGAAGAGAATGGGACTTCAGGGAACAGGACAGCTCCGAAATCCGAGGCCACTCGGCCTCCCTCGACTCGTGCGGAGGCTGGCAGGGAAATGAAACCTGCCCAGGAGCCTACTCTTTCCATAACTCCCTGATGACAAAAGAGAAAGGGAGCTTTACTCTGTATCTAACCCTGTACCTGCCCTGGGAGTGTTTGATGGGACAGTGTAGAGGGAGCTTTACTCTGTATCTAACCCTGTACCTGCCCTGGGAGTGTTTGATGGGACAGTGTAGAGGGAGCTTTACTCTGTATCTAACCCTGTACCTGCCCTGGGAGTGTTTGATGGGATGGTGTAGAGGGAGCTTTACTCTGTATCTAACCCTGTACCTGCCCTGGGAGTGTTTGATGGGATGGTGTAGAGGGAGCTTTACTCTGTATCTAACCCTGTACCTGCCCTGGGAGTGTTTGATGGGACAGTGTAGAGGGAGCTTTACTCTGTATCTAACCCTGTACCTGCCCTGGGAGTGTTTGATGGGACAGTGTAGAGGGAGCTTTACTCTGTATCTAACCCTGTACCTGCCCTGGGAGTGTTTGATGGGACAGTGTAGAGGGAGCTTTACTCTGTATCTAACCCTGTACCTGCCCTGGGAGTGTTTGATGGGACAGTGTAGAGGGAGCTTTACTCTGTATCTAACCCTGTGCCTGCCCTGGGAGTGTTTGATGGGACAGTGTAGAGGGAGCTTTACTCTGTATCTAACCCTGTACATGCCCTGGGAGTGTTTGATGGGACAGTGTAGAGGGAGCTTTACTCTGTATCTAACCCTGTCCCTGCCCTGGGAGTGTTTGATGGGACAGTGTAGAGGGAGCTTTACTCTGTATCTAACCCTGTCCCTGCCCTGGGAGTGTTTGATGGGACAGTGTAGAGGGAGCTTTACTCTGTATCTAACCCTGTACCTGCCCTGGGAGTGTTTGATGGGACAGTGTAGAGGGAGCTTTACTTTGTATCTAACCCGTGCTGTACCTGTCCTGGGAGTGTTTGATGGGACAGTGTCGAGGGAGCTTTACTCTGTATCTAACCCTGTACCTGCCCTGGGAGTGTTTGATGGGGCAGTGTAGAGGGAGCTTTACTCTGTATCTAAATCTGTACCTGCCCTGGGAGTGTTTGATGGGACAGTGCAGAGGGAGCTTTACTCTGTATCTAACCCTGTACCTGCCCTGGGAGTGTTTGACGGGACAGTGTAGAGGGAGCTTTACTCTGTATCTAACCCTGTACCTGCCCTGGGAGTGTTTGATGGGGACAGTGTAGAGGGAGCTTTACTCTGTATCTAACCCTGTACCTGCCCTGGGAGTGTTTGATGGGACAGTGTAGAGGGAGCTTTACTCTGTATCTAGCCCTGTACCGGCCCTGGGAGTGTTTGATGGGACAGTGTAGAGGGAGCTTTACTCTGTATCTAACCCTGTACCTGCCCTGGGAGTGTTTGACGGGACGGTGTAGAGGGAGCTTTACTCTGTATCTAACCCTGTACCTGCCCTGGGAGTGTTTGACGGGACGGTGTAGAGGGAGCTTTACTCTGTATCTAACCCTGTACCTGCCCTGGGAGTGTTTGATGGGACAGTGTAGAGGGAGCTTTACTCTGTATCTAACCCTGTACCTGCCCTGGGAGTGTTTGATGGGACAGTGTAGAGGGAGCTTTACTCTGTATCTCACCCTGTACCTGCCCTGGGAGTGTTTGACGGGACAGTGTAGAGGGAGCTTTACTCTGTATCTAACCCTGTACCTGCCCTGGGAGTGTTTGATGGGGACAGTGTAGAGGGAGCTTTACTCTGTATCTAACCCTGTACCTGCCCTGGGAGTGTTTGATGGGACAGTGTAGAGGGAGCTTTACTCTGTATCTAACCCTGTACCGGCCCTGGGAGTGTTTGATGGGACAGTGTAGAGGGAGCTTTACTCTGTATCTAACCCTGTACCTGCCCTGGGAGTGTTTGACGGGACAGTGTAGAGGGAGCTTTACTCTGTATCTAACCCTGTACCTGCCCTGGGAGTGTTTGATGGGACAGTGTGGAGGGAGCTTTACTCTGTATCTAACCCTGTACCTGCCCTGGGAGTGTTTGATGGGACAGTGTAGAGGGAGCTTTACTCTGTATCTAACCTTGTACCTGCCCTGGGAGTGTTTGATGGGACAGTGTAGAGGGAGCTTTACTCTGTATCTAACCCTGTACCTGCCCTGGGAGTGTTTGATGGGACAGTGTAGAGGGAGCTTTACTCTGTATCTAACCCTGTACCTGCCCCTGGGAGTGTTTGATGGGACAGTGTAGAGGGAGCTTTACTCTGTATCTAACCCTGTACCTGCCCTGGGAGTGTTTGATGGGACAGTGTAGAGGGAGCTTTACTCTGTATCTAACCCTGTACCTGCCCTGGGAGTGTTTGATGGGACAGTGTAGAGGGAGCTTTACTCTGTATCTAACCCTGTACCTGCCCTGGGAGTGTTTGATGGGACAGTGTAGAGGGAGCTTTACTCTGTATCTAACCCTGTACCTGCCCTGGGAGTGTTTGATGGGACAGTGTAGAGGGAGCTTTACTCTGTATCTAACCCTGTACCTGCCCTGGGAGTGTTTGATGGGACAGTGTAGAGGGAGCTTTACTCTGTATCTAACCCTGTACCTGCCCTGGGAGTGTTTGACGGGACAGTGTAGAGGGAGCTTTACTCTGTATCTAACCCTGTACCTGCCCTGGGAGTGTTTGATGGGACAGTGTAGAGGGAGCGTTCACATTGAGAAGTGTGAAATCCCATCAGTGCTGTTAAAGTCTTTAACTGTGTGTCTTGCAGCAAGTTGGAGTCTCTGGACCTGTCCCACAACCGGATAGTCCATGTGCCATCCTTCCTGCCGACCGGCCTCAAGGTGCTCCTGCTGCACCATAACCAGATCGAACGCATCCCTGGCTACGTCTTCGCCCACCTCAAGCCGGGCCTGGAGTTCCTGCACCTCTCCTATAACCGGCTCAGCGACGACGGCATCCACAGCAATTCCTTCCTGGGCCTTTCCCGCTCGCTGCAGGAGCTGCTCCTCGACCACAACAACCTCCGGGCTGTCCCGCGGGGAATCCTCAACCTGCAGGTCCTGCAGGTCCTCCGTCTGAGCGACAACCAGATCAGGTACGGGCCTGCGCCTTGATCGAGGGGTTCAAAATCCTGAAGGGGTTTCGATGGAGTGAATCAGGAGAAACCGTTTCCAGTGGGCAGGAGGGTCGGTGACCAGAGGACACGCAGATTTAAGATAATCGGGAAAAGAACCAGAGGGGGAGGTGAGGAATGTTTTTTTTACGCAGCGAGTTGTTCTGATCTGGAATTCGCTGCCTGAAAGGGCGGTGGGAGCAGATTCAATAATAACTTTCAAAAGGGGAATCGGATAAATACTTGAAAAGGCGAAAAAAATTGACAGGGAAAGAGCAGAGGGGGACATAGGAACAAGAGTAGGCCATTCAGCCCCTCGAGCCTGCTCCGCCATTTGAGAAGATCATGGCTGATCTGTGATCTAACTCCATCTACCTGCCTTTGGCCCATATCCCTTAATACCTTTGGTTGCCAAAAAGCTATCTATCTCACATTTAAATTTAGCAATTGAGCTCGCATCAATTGCCGTTTGCGGAAGAGAGTTCCAAACTTCTACCACCCTTTGTGTGTAGAAATGTTTTCTAATCTCGCTCCTGAAAGGTCTGGCTCTAATTTTTAGACTGTGCCCCCTACTCCTAGAATCCCCAACCAGCGGAAATAGTTTCTCTCTATCCACCCTATCCGTTCCCCTTAATATCTTATGAACTTCGATCAGATCACCCCTTAACCTTCGAAACTCCAGAGAATACAACCCCAATTTGTGTAATCTCTCCTCGTAACTTAACCCTTGAAGTCCGGGTATCATTCTAGTAAACCTACGCTGCACTCCCTCCAAATACGGGGAAAGGGCAGGGGGGAGTGTGGGACTAATTGGATAGCCCTTTTGAAAGAGCCAGTACAGGCACGATGGGCCGAATGGCCTCCTGTGCTGTATCATTCCACGATTCACCACCTCAGGACGTCCCAAAGCGTTTCACAGCCAATGAAGTACTTTTTATTTCGAAGTGTCGTCACTGTTGTAATGTAAGAAACACCAATCTGCGCACAGCAAGATCCCACCAACCGCAACATGGCAAACGGGGTTTAACGTCTCACTCCGAAAGACGGCCCCTCCGACAGTGCGGCGCTCCCTCAGTACCGGCATCGGGGGGGGAGCGTCGGGGTCTGGATTGCGGGGGCTCGAGTCTCTGGAGTGGGGGGGCTCGAACCCTCGACCGTCTGACTCCGAGGGGGGAGAGTGGGAGCCAAGTGAGCCACTCATTGGATGTGTTTGAGTTGCAGTCGTTTCTTGTTCGAGACGTACTTGGTATTGTTAATTCTCAACTCCGTTTTCCCATCCTTCTCCCCCTGCCTCACCAATCCAAGGTACGTCCCTCTGGATTCAGTGTGCGACACCAGGATAAGTGAAGACTCCAACTTGGTCTCCATCCACCTGGAGAACAACCTGATTGACCGGCGAAGGATCCCTCCCACTGCTTTCTCCTGCATCCGTTCCTACCAGAGCATCGTCCTGCGTCCACAGCGATTCGAAGACTAGTGCCCGCCTCCCTCCCCGCCAACCCGGCCGTCCCCGCTGCCTCGCCGCCCGCCTGCGAGTCACCCCCTCCCGTCCCCCCTGCCGACCAGTCGAGAGGGCGCGTCCTTGACTTGGCCACGCGCCAGCCCAACGAAAGAGAGGGGCGCCCACGAGGCCGCCGGCCTGGGGGCGCGTCAGGAACAGGAGGAGAGGCCGTTCAGCCCCCTCCAGCCCGTTCCGCCGTTCAACGGAGGATCTGCGCCTCAACCCGCCTTGGTTCCATATCTCTTGTCACCCTTGGCCAGCAAAAGTCTAGAATCACGTAGAAATGACAACACGGAAGCAGGCCGTTTGGCCCGTCCAGCCCGAATGCCACGTGCCCATCTTTTTCCCTTCAGCCCTCTTTCCTCCAAGCACATATCTAGCCCCTCCCTCGTGGTCTCTGCTTCAGTCGCGAACTCCTCACTCAACAGACTCACAGGCCTCTGTTAAAAAAAAAAAGTTTCTCTTGCTCTCTGTCCGAAAGCTCTTACATTCTGCTCAGGTTCTATCCGTGTCCTCTCGTTCTGGACCTCCACAATCACCGGAAACAGGCTGCTTCGTTCTACCCTGTCTCTCCCTTCATAATTCGAAGCACCTTCATCAAATCACCCTGTATTCTCCACCATTACTGACGGGACAGTGTGGAGGGAGCTCTACTCTGTATCTAACCCTGTACCTGCCCTGGGAGTGTTTGATGGGACAGTGTGGAGGGAGCTTTACTCTGTATCTAACCCTGTACCTGCCCTGGGAGTGTTTGATGGGACAGTGTGGAGGGAGCTTTACTCTGTATCTAACCCTGTACCTGCCCTGGGAGTGTTTGATGGGACAGTGTAGAGGGAGCTTTACTCTGTATCTAACCCTGTACCTGCCCTGGGAGTGTTTGATGGGACAGTGTAGAGGGAGCTTTACTCTGTATCTAACCCTGTACCTGCCCTGGGAGTGTTTGATGGGACAGTGTAGAGGGAGCTTTACTCTGTATCTAAGCCTGTACCTGCCCTGGGAGTGTTTGATGGGACAGTGTAGAGGGAGCTTTACTCTGTATCTAACCCTGTACCTGCCCTGGGAGTGTTTGATGGGACAGTGTAGAGGGAGCTTTACTCTGTATCTAACCCTGTACCTGCCCTGGGAGTGTTTGATGGGACAGTGTAGAGGGAGCTTTACTCTGTATCTAACCCATGCTGTACCTGCCCTGGGAGTGTTTGATGGGACAGTGTCAAGGGAACTTTACTCTGTATCTAACCCTGTCCCTGCCCTGGGAGTGTTTGATGGGACAGTGTAGAGGGAGCTTTACTCTGTATCTAACCCTGTACCTGCCCTGGGAGTGTTTGATGGGACAGTGTAGAGGGAGCTTTACTCTGTATCTAACCCGTGCTGTCCCTGCCCTGGGAGTGTTTGATGGGACAGTGTAGAGGGAGCTTTACTCTGTATCTAACCCTGTACCTGCCCTGGGAGTGTTTGATGGGACAGTGTAGAGGGAGCTTTACTCTGTATCTAACCCTGTACCTGCCCTGGGAGTGTTTGTTGGGACAGTGTAGAGGGAGCTTTACTCTGTATCTAACCCTGTACCTGCCCTGGGAGTGTTTGATGGGACAGTGTAGAGGGAGCTTTACTCTGTATCTCACCCTGTACCTGCCCTGGGAGTGTTTGATGGGACAGTGTAGAGGGAGCTTTACTCTGTATCTAACCCTGTACCTGCCCTGGGAGTGTTTGATGGGACAGTGTAGAGGGAGCTTTACTCTGTATCTAACCCGTGCTGTACCTGCCCTGGGAGTGTTTGATGGGACAGTGTAGAGGGAGCTTTACTCTGTATCTAACCCTGTACCTGCCCTGGGAGTGTTTGATGGGACAGTGTAGAGGGAGCTTTACTCTGTATCTAACCCGTGCTGTACCTGCCCTGGGAGGGTTTGATGGGGACCCTGGCTGCCTGAAATTTTAACTCTTCCGTTACCTAATAGGAACATCCCTCACCTCATTGAACAGAAAACTCCCGTAGTGAAAGGAAACACTATCTTATTTTGCAAACCATTAATTAGGAATCAGAATACTCTCTCCCTGCTATGTATACACTGAAAAGTTGAATTGCCTGCAATCCAATAAAGTTTGCTTTTATTTATAAAAGTTACGCCTTGTGTCGTATTACAAAAGACCTGGACAACATCCAGGCTTGGGCTGATAAGTGGCAAGTAACATTCGCGCCAGATAAGTGCCAGGCAATGACCATCTCCAACAAGAGAGAGTCTAACCACCTCCCCTTGACATTCAACGGCATTACCATCACCGAATCCCCCACCATCAACATCCTGGGGTCACCATTGACCAGAAACTTATCTGGACCAGCCACATAAATACTGTGGCTACAAGAGCAGGTCAGAGGCTGGGTATTCTGCGGCGAGTGACTCACCTCCTGACTCCCCAAAGCCTTTCCACCATCTACAAAGGCACAAGTCAGGAGTGTGATGGAATACTCTCCACTTGCCTGGATGAGTGCAGCTCCAACAACACTCGAGAAGCTCGACACCATCCAGAACAAAGCAGCCCGCTTGATTGGCACCCCATCCACCACCCTAAACATTCACTCCCTTCACCACCGGCGCACAGTGGCTGCAGTGTGGACCATCCACAGGATGCACTGCAGCAACTCGCCAAGGCTTCTTCGACAGCACCTCCCAAACCCGCGACCTCTACCACCTAGAAGGACAAGAGCAGCAGGTACATGGGAACAACACCACCTGCACGTTCCCCTCCGAGTCACACACCATCCCGACTTGGAAATATATCGGCCGTTCCTTCATCGTCACTGGGTCAAAATCCTGGAACTCCCTTCCTAACAGCACTGTGGGAGAACCTTCACCACATGGACTGCAGCGGTTCAAGATGGCGGCTCACCACCACCTTCTCAAGGGGCAATTAGGGATGGGCAATAAATGCCGGCCTCGCCAGCGACGCCCACATCCCATGAACGAATAAAAAAAAACAAAAGCTTATTTCAATTCAACGAGGTTAATGTGACTGCTGGCAGGAACGGAGCCTGGGTGGCACACTGACCCTTCGAGTCTAGACTTCAGGTAAGGTGGCTGGAGAGAGGGAGGATGTGGGGGGTTGGGGCAGGAGGGGTCTAGCAGTACTCCCGCTCCTCCCCAGCTCTGCGTGGTTTTTCTTCCCCCTTGCGGCAGCCCTTTAAAGGCTGCTGGTCAGGCCGCTTGCAGTGCTGGAATGGCTGACTGATGGCCAATTTGCCAGATGGTGCGCCCTGGAGCAGCCCCCCGTTTTAAGGCAGGCGTCGGGAAGAAGCCGCCATTAGCAACATGGAGAATCTAGCCCATTTCCCACCCTCCCCCCATCCTGCTTTCCGCCCCGGATCCTGCTCCTGGTCGTCGTGGAGTTGCGCTGAGGTCGGCATGGGGACAGGGACCAGGCTCGGCCGTGATGGTCCCCGTGGTCGAATAGTTGGCCGGTAACTTCTCCCCCCCTCCCACCTCATGTCGACTGGCAGTGGGGAGACTGGCCAACTGGTCTGAGCCTATTGTGGGGGGGGAGGGGGAGGATGGAGGGGGGAAGGACCTTTGGGTTGAAGGGGGGGGGAGAAGGTTGTGGGAAGGGTGTGAGAAATGGCAGTGAGGGGGAGGGCAAAACGACCCTGGCAATCAAACCCGCATTGTCGAATAGCGCCATACGGGCATCGCACGCAAGATGTGCGTAGTTGCGACCAGAGGCAGGAGCTGGCCCGCAGCACTGGCCAGGTAGGGAGGGAAAGAGCTGCACACAATGTCCTTTCGACTTGGCTGCTGCCGAACTCACTCAATTGACATCTTTCCATGCGAGGCATGGGTCAAGTCTGTGCTCTACAGATCGCTGAGAAGCCACAGCCAGGCCTCAGGGATGGGCACCCAGGGAGAGGCCCCAGCAAGGAGCTCCATTGAGGGGCTCCATCGAGGAGCTCCATCGAGGGGCTCCATCATGAGGCTCCAGCGAGGAGCTCCATTGAGGGGCTCCTTCGAAGGGCTCAATCGAGGGGCTCCATCGTGAGGCTCCAGAGAGAGGCTCCAGCGAGGGGCTCAATCGAGGGGCTCCATCGAGGGGCTGCATTGATGGGCTCCATCGAGGGGCTCCATTGTGAGGCTCCAGCGAGGGGCTTCAGGGAGGGGCTCCAGCGAGAGGCTCCACTGAGAGGCTCCAGTGAAGGGCTGAATCAAGGGGCTCCAGTGAGAGGCTCCATTGAGGAGCTCCAGCGAGAGGCTCCATTGGGAGGCTCCGGGGAAGGGCTCCATTGTGAGGCCTCATCGAGAGGCTCCAGTGTGGGGCTCCAGCGAGAGGGTTCATCGAGGGGCTCCAGGGAGGGACTCCATTGAGAGGCACCAGCGAGGAGCTCCAGCGAGGGGCTCCAGTAAGGGACTCCCGCTCCTAACAGTGCAGTCCAGTGGCTGCAGGACCAGTTGCTCGGACAGTAATTCCATTGAGAGGCTTCCTCGAGAGGCTCCAGTGTGGGGCTCCAGCAAGAGGTTCCATTGAGGGGCTCCAGGGAGGGGCTCCACTGAGAGGCTTCATTGAGGGGCTCCAGTGTGGGGCTCCAGCGAGAGGCTCCATCGAGGAGTTCCAGGGAACGACTCTATTGAGAGGCTTCATCGAGAGCCTCCAGCATGGGGCTCCAGTGTGAGGCTCTAGCGAGAAGCTCCAGCGAGAGGTTCCAGCGAGGAGCTCCAGCGAGGGGCTCCAGTCAGGGGCTCCTGCTCCGAACAGTGCTGTCCAGTGGCTGCAGGACTTGTTGTTCAGACAGTAATTTCTGTTCTTTATAATAAATGCACAATCTCAATTTTCTCACTCGCCCCACGCCCCTGATTGTGATTCCTCACTGAAAGATCAGTTTCACAATCATCAATGGGAAGGGGTCGGGTCCATTGGGATTCTGTACAATGGGAGTGAATGGGAAGGGGTCGGGTCCATTGGGATTCTATACAATGGGTGTGAATGGGAAGGGGTCGGGTCCATTGGGATTCTGTACAATGGGTGTGAATGGGAAGGGGTCGGGTCCATTGGGATTGTGTACAATGGGAGTGAATGGGAAGGGGTCGGGTCCATTGGGATTCTGTACAATGGGAGTGAATGGGAAGGGGTCGGGTCCATTGGGATTGTGTTCAATGAGAGTGAATGGGAAGGGGTTTGGTCCATTGGGATTCTGTACAATGGGAGTGAATGGGAAGGGGTTTGGTCCATTGGGATTCTGTACAATGGGAGTGAATGGGAAGGGGTTTGGTCCATTGGGATTCTGTACAATGGGTGTGAATGGGAAGGGGTCGGGTCCATTGAGATTCTGTACAGTGGGAGTGAATGGGAAGGGGTCGGGTCCATTGAGATTCTGTACAATGGGTGTGAATGGGAAGGGATTAGATCCAATGGGATTCTGTACAATGGGAGTGAATGGGAAGGGGTTGGCTCCATTGGGATTCTGTACAATGGGAAGGGGTTTGGTCCATTGGGATTCTGTACAATGGGAGTGAATGGGAAGGGGTCGTGTCCTTTGGGATTGTGTACAATGGGAGTGAATGGGAAGGGATTGGGTCCATTGGGATTGTATACAATGGGAGTGAATGGGAAGGGGTCGGGTCCATTGGGATTGTGTACAATGGGAGTGAATGGGAAGGGATTGGGTCCATTGGGATTGTATACAATGGGAGTGAATGGGAAGGGGTCGGGTCCATTGGGATTGTGTACAATGGGAGTGAATGGGAAGGGATTGGGTCCATTGGGATTCTATTGAGTAGGAGTGAATGGGAAGGGGTCGGGTCCATTGGGATTCTATTGAGTAGGAGTGAATGGGAAGGGATTGGACCACTGGAGGCCTCTCCAGAAATGTCCTGGAGCATTTTGGAGGGGATGTTTTGGGGTGGAACTGGGTTGTTCCACTTGGCTGCACAGGAAAACAGCTGCCCAGACCTGCCTCTTGGTGTTTGCATTTCCAGGGGGTCTTTCAGAGAGAAAACAACAAGAACAACAAATTGCATTTATATAGCGCCTTTAATGTTGGAAAACTTTCCAAGAAGCTTCACAGGAGCGTGATCAAACAAAAGTTTGCTGTCGGTGTGTCGCTCCTGCTCCTGTTCCAGAGGTGTGAGACCAGAGCCAGTAAGTTCGGTTACTTCACAGCAGAAGCATTGACAGATATGTGATTTCAGGGGTGTTAGCTCAGAGAGAGACGAGCTCCAACTGGCAACTCTCAGAAATGTCAAGCCAATGTGGGGAACTGAAAAACTGACACATTGCAGGAACTTCTGAGCGAGTACTTCCCGAGAGAATACAGGGCTCGGGGCCACCCCGCGTCTCCTGTTTGCCCTGAAATTCACGGGAGCGGCGACAAGAGCAGTTCCCTGAAATCTACAAGACACCTCGTCCATGGTCCTTCTGCCTACTTGTCCAACCTCCTTCTGCCAAGTTGTCCATGGTCCTTCAGTAAAGTTGTCCATGGTCCTTCTGTCCAGTTCTCTAATGTCCTTCTGTCAAGTTGTCCAAAGTACTTCTGAAAGTTGTCCAATGCCCTTCCAACAAGTTGTCCAATGTCTTTCTGTAAAGTTGTCCAATGACCTTCTATCAAGTTGTCCAATGTTCTTGTTATAAGTTGTCCAATGTCCTGCAAACAAGTTGTCCAATGTCCTCCTGTCAAATTGTTCAATGTCCTTCTGTGAAGTTGTCCAATGGCCTTCCTCTAAGTTGTCCAATTTCCTTCTGTGAAGTTGTCTAATGCTGTTCTGTCAAGTTGTCCAAAGTACTTGTGTTAAGTTGTCCAATGTCCTTCCAGCAAGTTGTCCAATGTCCTTCCAGCAAGTTGTCCAATGTCCTTCTAGCAAGTTGACCAATGTCGTTCTTTAAAGTTGTCCAATGACCTTCTATCAAGTTGTCCAATGTCCGTCTTTCAACTTGTCCAATGAGCTTCTGTCAAGTTGTCCAATGCCCTTCTTTCAAGTTGTCCATTGTCCTCCTGTCAAGTTGTCCAATGTCCTTCTGTGACTTTGTCCAATGGCCTTCTTCTAAGTTGTCCAATGTCCTTCTGTCAAGTTGTCCAGTGCTGTTCTATCAAGTTGTCCAAAGTAATTCTGTTAAGTTGTCCAATATCCTACCAGCAAGTTGTCCAATGGTCTTCTTCTAAGTTGTCCAATTACCTTCTGTCAATTTGCCCAATGTCTTCAACTTGTCCAATGTCCTTCTGTAAGTTGTCCAATGACCTTCTATCAAGTTGCCCAATGTCCTTGTTATAAGTTGTCCAATGTCCTTCTGTCAAGTTGTCCAAAGTACTTCTGTTAAGCTGTCCAATGTCCTTCTAGCAAGTTGACCAATGTCCTTCTATCAAGTTGTCCAATGTCCTTCTGTCAAGTTGGCCAATGCTGTTCTATCAAGTTGTCCAAAGTACTTCTGTTAAGTTGTCCAATGTCTTTCTGTAAAGTTGTCCAATTACCTTCTATCAAGTTGACCAATGTCCTTCTGTCAAGTTGACCAATGTCTTTCTTCCAAGTTGCCCAATGTCCTTGTTATAAGTTGTCCAATGTCCTTCTGTCAAGTTGTCCAAAGTACTTCTGTTAAGCTGTCCAATGTCCTTCTAGCAAGTTGACCAATGTCCTTCTATCAAGTTGTCCAATGTCCTTCTGTCAAGTTGGCCAATGCTGTTCTATCAAGTTGTCCAAAGTACTTCTGTTAAGTTGTCCAATGTCTTTCTGTAAAGTTGTCCAATTACCTTCTATCAAGTTGACCAATGTCCTTCTGTCAAGTTGACCAATGTCTTTCTTCCAAGTTGTCCAATGTTCTTCTTTCAAGTTGTCCAATGCCCTTCTTTCAAGTTGACCAATGTCGTTCTTTAAAGTTGTCCAATGCCCTTCTTTCAAGTTGTCCAATGCCCTTCTATGAAGTTGTCCAATGTCCTGCTGTTCAGTTGTCCAATGTCCTTCTCTCAAGTTGTCCACTGTCCTTCTATCAATTGCGAAAGTGCTTCTGTTAAGTTGTCCAATCTACTTGTATGAAGTTGTCCAATGTCCTTCGGTCAAGTTGTCCAATGCCCTTCTATCAAGTTGTCCAATGTCCTCCTGCAAAGTTGTCCAATTTCCTTCTGTCAAGTTGTCCAATGCCTGCTGTCAGGTTGTCCAATAACCTCCAGTCAAGTTGGCCAATGTCCTTCTTTCAAGTTGTCCAATGTTCTTCAGTAAAGTTGTCCAATGTCCTCCTGTCAAGTTGTCCAATGCCCTTCTTTCAAGTTGTCCAATGCCCTTCTTTCAAGTTGTCCAATGCCCTTCTATCAAGTTGTCCAATGTCCTCCTGCAAAGTTGTCCAATTTCCTTCTGTCAAGTTGTCCAATGCCTGCTGTCAGGTTGTCCAATAACCTCCAGTCAAGTTGACCAATGTCCTTCTGTCAAGTTGTCCAATGTCCTTCTTTCAAGTTGTCCATTGTCCTCAAGTCAAGTTGTCCAATGTCCTTCTTTCAAGTTGTCCAATGTCCTTCTTTCAAGTTGTCCATTGTCCTCAAGTCAAGTTGTCCAATGTCCTTCTTTCAAGTTGTCCATTGTCCTCAAGTCAAGTTGTCCAATGTCCTTCTTTCAAGTTGTCCATTGTCCTCAAGTCAAGTTGTCCAATGTCCTTCTGTCAAGTTGTCCAATTTCCTTCTGTCAAGTTGTCCAATGTCGTCCTGTCAAGTTGGCCAATATCCTACTTTCAAGATGTCCAATGTCCTTCTATCAAGTTGTCCAATGTCCTTCTGGCAAGTTGTCCAAAGTCCTTCTGTCAAGTTGTCCAATGTCCCCCAGTCAAGTTGTCAAATGTTATTCTATCAAGTTGTCCAATGTCCTCCTGTCAAGTTGTCAAATGTTATTCTATCAAGTTGTCCAATGTCCCCCAGTCAAGTTGTCAAATGTTATTCTATCAAGTTGTCCAATGTCCTCCTGTCAAGTTGTCCAATGTCCTTCTGTCAAGGTGTCCAATGACCTTATGTCACGTTGTCCAATGACCATCCTTCAAGTTGTCCAATGTCCTCCTGTCAAGTTGTTCAATGTCTTTCTGACAAGTTGTCCAATGCCATCTGTCAAGATGTCCAATGTCCTTCTTTCAAGTTGTCCAACGTCCTCCTGTCAAGTTGTCCAATGTCCTTCTTTCAAGTTGTCCAACGTCCTCCTGTCAAGTTGTCCAATGTCCATCTGTCAAGTTGTCCAGTGTTGTCCTGTCACGTTGGCCAATATGCTACTTTCAAGATGTCCAATGTCTTTCTTTCAAGTTGTCCAATATTCTTCTGTCAAGTTATCCAATATCCTCCTGTCAAGTTGTCCAATCTCCTTCTTTCTAGTTGTCCAATGTCCTTATGTCAAGTTGTCCAATGTCCTCCAGTCATGTTGTCCAATGTCCTTCTACCAAGTTGTCCAACATCCTCGTGTCAAGTTGTTCAATGTCGTCCTGTCATGTTGTCCAATGTCCTTCTTTAAAGTTGTCCAATGCCCTTCTTTCAAGTTGTCCAACGCCCTTCTATCAAGTTGTCCAATGTCCTGCTGTTCAGTTGTCCAATGTCCTTCTCTCAAGTTGTTCACTGTCCTTCTATCAATTGTCGAAAGTGCTTCTGTTAAGTTATCCAATCTACTTGTATGAAGTTGTCCAATGTCCTTCAGTCAAGTTGTCCAATGCCCTTCTATCAAGTTGTCCAATGTCCTTCTTTCAAGTTGTCCAATGTCCTTCTATCAAGTTGTCCAATGTCCTTCGGTCAAGTTGTCCAATGTCCTTCTATCAAGTTGTCCAATGTCCTTCTGTCAAGTTGTCCAATGTCGTACTGTCAAGTTGGCCAATATCCTACTTTCAAGATGTCCAATGTCCTTCTTTCAAGTTGTCCAATGTCCTTCGGTCAAGTTGTCCAATGCCTTTCTATCAAGTTGTCCAATGTCCATCTGTCAAGTTGTCCAATGTCGTACTGTCAAGTTGGCCAATATCCTACTTTCAAGATGTCCAATGTCCTTCTTTCAAGTTGTCCAATGTCCTTCGGTCAAGTTGTCCAATGTCCTTCTATCAAGTTGTCCAATGTCCTTCTATCAAGTTGTCCAATGTCCTCCTGTAAAGTCGTCCAATTTCCTTCTGTCAAGTTGTCCAATGCCTGCTGTCAAGCTGTCCAATGCCTACTGTCAGGTTGTCCAATAACCTCCAGTCAAGTTGGCCAATGTCCTTCTGTCAAGTTGTCCAATGTCCTCCTGTAAAGTTGTCCAATGTTCTTCTTTCAAGTTGTCCAACGTCCTCCTGTCAAGTTGCCCAGTGTCCTTCTGTCAAGTTGTCCTGTGTCGTTCTGTCAAGTTGGCCAATATACTACTTTCAAGTTGTCCAATGTCCTTCTTTCAAGTTGTCCAAGATCCTTCTATCAAGTTGTCCAATGTCGTTCTGTGAAGTTGTCCAAAGGCCATCTTCTAAGTTGTCCAATGTACTTCTCTCAAGTTGTCGATTTACTGTCTGTCAATTTGTCCAATGCCCTTCTGTCAAGTTGGCCAATGTCCTTCGTTCAAGTTGACCAATGTCCTGCTGTTCAGTTGTCCAATGTCCTTCTGTCAAGTTGTCCAATCTACTTGTATCACGTTGTCCAATGTACTTCTTTCAATTTGTCCAATGTCCTCCTGTCAAGTTGTCCAATGTCCTTCTGGCAAGTTGTCCAAAGTCCTCCTGTCAAGTTGTCCAATGTCCTTCTTTCAAGTTGTCCAAAGACCTCCTGTCAAGTTGTCCAATGTCCTTCTGTCAAGTTGTCCAATGTCGTCCTGTCAAGTTGGCCAATATCCTACTTTCAAGATGTCCAATGTCCTTCTTTCAAGTTGTCCATTGTCCACAGCTCAAGTTGTCCAATGTCGTTCTTTCAAGTTGTCCAATATCCTTCTATCAAGTTGTCCAATGTCCCCCAGTCAAGTTGTCCAATGTCCTTCTGTCAAGGTGTCCAATGACCTTCTGTCATGTTGTCCAATGACCATCCTTCAAGTTGTCCAATGACCTTCTGTCATGTTGTCCAATGACCATCCTTCAAGTTGTCCAATGACCATCTGTCAAGTTGTCCAATGTCCTCCTGTCAAGTTGTCCAATGTCCTCCTGTCAAGTTGTTCAATGTCCTTCTGACAAGTTGTCCAATGTCCGTCTGTCAAGTTGTCCAGTGTTGTCCTGTCACGTTGGCCAATATACTACTTTCTAGTTGTCCAATGTCCTTGTGTCAAGTTGTCCAATGACCTCTAGTCAAGTTGTCCAAAGTCCTTCTTTCACGTTGTCCAATGTCCTCCTATCAAGTTGTCCAACGTCCTACTGTCAAGTTGTCCAATCTCCTTCTTTCTAGTTGTCCAATGTCCTTATGTCAAGTTGTCCAATCTCCTTCTTTCTAGTTGTCCAATGTCCTTATGTCAAGTTGTCCAATGTCCTCCAGTCATGTTGTCCAATGTCCTTCTATCAAGTTGTCCAATGTTCTTCTGTCAAGTTGTCCAATGTCCTTCTATCAAGTTGTCCAATGTCCTTCTATCAAGTTGTCCAATGTTCTTCTGTCAAGTTGTCCAATGTCCTTCTATCAAGTTGTCCAATGTCCTCCAGTCATGTTGTCCAATGTCCTTCTGTCAAGTTGTTCAATGTTCTTCTGTCAAGTTGTCCAATGTCCTTCTGTCAAGTTGTCCAATGTTCTTCTGTCAAGTTGTCCAATGTTCTTCTGTCAACTTGTCCAGTGTCGTCCTGTCAAGTTGGCCAATGTCGTTCTTTCATGTTGTCCAATATCCTTCTATCAAGTTATCCAATGTCGTTCTGTAAAGTTGTCCAATGTACTTCTCTCAAGTTGTCTAACATCCTCCTGTCAAGTTGTCCAATGTCCTTCTGCCAAGTTGTCCAATGTCGTCCTGTCAAGTTGGCCAATATCCTCCTTTCAAGATGTCCAATGTCCTTCTGTGAAGTTGCCCATTGTCCTATTATCAAGTAGTCCATGTCCTTCTATCAAGTTGCCCATTGTCTTGTTATCAAGTTGTCCAATGTCCTTCTATCAAGTTGTCCAATGTCCTTCTATAAAGTTGTCCAATGTCCATCTGTCAAGTTGTCCAATGTCCTTCTGTTGATTTGTCCAATGTCCGTCTATCAAGTTGTCCAATGTCCTTCATGTTGTCCAATGTCCTTCTCTCAAGTTGTCCAATGTTCTTCTGTCAAGTTGTCCAATGTCCTTCTATCAAGTTGTCCAATGTCCTTCTATAAAGTTGTCCAATGTCCATCTGTCAAGTTGTCCAATGTCCTTCTGTTGACTTGTCCAATGTCCGTCTATCAAGTTGTCCAATGTCCTTCATGTTGTCCAATGTCCTTCTATCAAGTTGTCCAATGTCCTTCTATAAAGTTGTCCAATGTCCATCTGTCAAGTTGTCCAATGTCCTTCTGTTGACTTGTCCAATGTCCGTCTATCAAGTTGTCCAATGTCCTTCATGTTGTCCAATGTCCTTCTCTCAAGTTGTCCAATGTTCTTCTGTCAAGTTGTCCAATGTCCCTCTGTCAAGTTGTCCATCGTCCATCATCCTTCTCCCAAGTTGGGCTATCTGCGTGACCAATGGATCCAATTTTGGTGCCTGGGAGTTGCCAACGTGGTGTTGTTGTTCACTGTGGGTATTAATGGTGGTTGAAATCGATGAGCAACTGGTTAGCGTCCCTCCCTCGGACTTAAGTGTTGTTGCAGTGCGTGCAAGCAAGTAAACATGTGGAATGCCAAGAGCATTTGAGAGCTAAACACCAGGACTTGGACAATAAACTGGAAAAAATCTGCTCACCCCAGAATGTTGCCACTATTAATCACACAGTAAATGAATAAGTCTTTGTGTTTGGTTTGCCAATGTCTTATATTTGTGACCTGTACCAGCCTTGTAGGAAGTAATAATGGGCCTTCTAGTCTTGGAATTCCAATCGCTTGGGAATCGACTGGAGGAGCTTGGAGGCTCCAAGTCTACATGCAAAATAAAGTTGTATCAAGTCTACATGAGTGCAGCACGGGGTTAGATACAGAGTAAAGCTCCCTCTACACTGTCCCCATCAAACACTCCCAGGGCAGGTACAGGGTTAGATACAGAGTAAAGCTCCCTCTACACTGTCCCATCAAACACTCCCAGGGCAGGTACAGGGTTAGATACAGAGTAAAGCTCCCTCTACACTGTCCCATCAAACACTCCCAGGGCAGGTACAGGGTTAGATACAGAGTAAAGCTCCCTCTACACCGTCCCATCAAACACTCCCAGGGCAGGTACAGGGTTAGATACAGAGTAAAGCTCCCTCTACACTGTCCCATCAAATACTCCCAGGGCAGGTACAGGGTTAGATACAGAGTAAAGCTCCCTCTACACCGTCCCATCAAACACTCCCAGGGCAGGTACAGGGTTAGATACAGAGTAAAGCTCCCTCTACACTGTCCCATCAAACACTCCCAGGACAGGTACAGCACGGGTTAGATACAGAGTAAAGCTCCCTCTACACTGTCCCATCAAACACTCCCAGGGCAGGTACAGGGTTAGATACAGAGTAAAGCTCCCTCTACACTGTCCCATCAAACACTCCCAGGGCAGGTACAGGGTTAGATACAGAGTAAAGCTCCCTCTACACTGTCCCATCAAACACTCCCAGGGCAGGTACAGGGTTAGATACAGAGTAAAGCTCCCTCTACACTGTCCCATCAAACACTCCCAGGGCAGGTACAGGGTTAGATACAGAGTAAAGCTCCCTCTACACTGTCCCATCAAACACTCCCAGGGCAGGTACAGGGTTAGATACAGAGTAAAGCTCCCTCTACACTGTCCCATCGAACACTCCCAGGGCAGGTACAGGGTTAGATACAGAGTAAAGCTCCCTCTACACTGTCCCATCAAACACTCCCAGGGCAGGTACAGGGTTAGATACAGAGTAAAGCTCCCTCTACACTGTGCCATCAAATACTCCCAGGGCAGGTACAGGGTTAGATACAGAGTAAAGCTCCCTCTACACCGTCCCATCAAACACTCCCAGGGCAGGTACAGGGTTAGATACAGAGTAAAGCTCCCTCTACACTGTCCCATCGAACACTCCCAGGGCAGGTACAGGGTTAGATACAGAGTAAAGCTCCCTCTACACCGTCCCATCAAACACTCCCAGGGCAGGTACAGGGTTAGATACAGAGTAAAGCTCCCTCAACACTGTTCCCATCAAACACTCCCAGGGCAGGTACAGGGTTAGATACAGAGTAAAGCTCCCTCTACACTGTCCCATCAAACACTCCCAGGGCAGGTACAGGGTTAGATACAGAGTAAAGCTCCCTCTACACTGTCCCATCAAACACTCCCAGGGCAGGTACAGGGTTAGATACAGAGTAAAGCTCCCTCTACACTGTCCCATCAAACACTCCCAGGGCAGGTACAGGGTTAGATACAGAGTAAAGCTCCCTCTACACTGTCCCATCAAACACTCCCAGGGCAGGTACAGGGTTAGATACAGAGTAAAGCTCCCTCGACACTGTCCCATCAAACACTCCCAGTGCAGGTACAGGGTTAGATACAGAGTAAAGCTCCCTCTACACTGTCCCATCAAACACTCCCAGGGCAGGTACAGGGTTAGATACAGAGTAAAGCTCCCTCTACACTGTCCCATCAAACACTCCCAGGGCAGGTACAGGGTTAGATACAGAGTAAAGCTCCCTCTACACTGTCCCATCAAACACTCCCAGGGCAGGTACAGGGTGAGATACAGAGTAAAGCTCCCTCTACACTGTCCCATCAAACACTCCCAGGGCAGGTACAGGGTTAGATACAGAGTAAAGCTCCCTCTACACTGTCCCATCAAACACTCCCAGGGCAGGTCCAGGGTTAGATACAGAGTAAAGCTCCCTCTACACTGTCCCATCAAACACTCCCAGGGGCAGGTACAGGGTTAGATACAGAGTAAAGCTCCCTCTACACTGTCCCATCAAACACTCCCAGGGCAGGTACAGGGTGAGATACAGAGTAAAGCTCCCTCTACACTGTCCCATCAAACACTCCCAGGGCAGGTACAGGGTTAGATACAGAGTAAAGCTCCCTCTACACTGTCCCATCAAACACTCCCAGGGCAGGTACAGGGTTAGATACAGAGTAAAGCTCCCTCTACACTGTCTCATCAAACACTCCCAGGTCAGGTACAGGGTTAGATACAGAGTAAAGCTCCCTCTACACTGTCCCATCAAACACTCCCAGGGCAGGGACAGGGTTAGATACAGAGTAAAGCTCCCTCTACACTGTCCCATCAAACACTCCCAGGGCAGGTACAGGGTTAGATACAGAGTAAAGCTCCCTCTACACTGTCCCATCAAACACTCCCAGGGCAGGTACAGGGTTAGATACAGAGTAAAGCTCCCTCTACACTGTCCCATCAAACACTCCCAAGACAGGTACAGCACGGGTTAGACACAGAGTAAAGCTCCCTCCACACTGTCCCATTAAACACTCCCAGGGCAGGTACAGGGTTAGATACAGAGTAAAGCTCCCTCTACACTGTCCCGTCAAACACTCCCAGGGCAGGTACAGGGTTAGATACAGAGTAAAGCTCCCTCTACACCGTCCCATCAAACACTCCCAGGGCAGGTACAGGGTTAGATACAGAGTAAAGCTCCCTCTACACTGTCCCCATCAAACACTCCCAGGGCAGGTACAGAGTTAGATTCAGAGTAAAGCTCCCTCCACACTGTCCCATTAAACACTCCCAGGGCAGGTACAGGGTTAGATACAGAGTAAAGCTCCCTCTACACTGTCCCCATCAAACACTCCCAGGGCAGGTACAGCACGGGTTAGATACAGAGTAAAGCTCCCTCTACACTGTCCCCATCAAACACTCCCAGGGCAGGTACAGGGTTAGATACAGAGTAAAGCTCCCTCCACACTGTCCCATTAAACACTCCCAGGGCAGGTACAGGGTTAGATACAGAGTAAAGCTCCCTCTACACTGTCCCCATCAAACACTCCCAGGGCAGGTACAGCACGGGTTAGATACAGAGTAAAGCTCCCTCTACACTGTCCCCATCAAACACTCCCAGGGCAGGTACAGCACGGGTTAGATACAGAGTAAAGCTCCCTCTACACTGTCCCATCAAACACTCCCAGGGCAGGTTCAGGGTTAGATACAGAGTAAAGCTCCCTCTACACTGTCCCATCAAACACTCCCAGGGCAGGTCCAGCACGGGTTAGATACAGAATACTGAATAAGGTTGCAGAGAAGGTAGCCGAGGCACAGCAAATACCTTTGGGAAGGGAAATGGTGCCAAAAATGGGCGTCAACTGTTCCCCCTCCTTTTGAAGAAAGGGAGGGGGGATAAACGGGGAAATTATAGGGTGCCTTCCTCTCCCTTGCTTGCAGTTCGACCAGTAAGGCGTAACCTTGTTAATGTAGGGAAACCACCTCAAGGTGCTTCACATCTGCTTAAAATATTTGACTCCGAGCCCCGTAAGGAGATATTCGGACAGGTGACCAAAAGCTCGGTCGAAGAGGTCGGTTTTAAGGATGAGAGAGATGATTGTAAATGCTACGAAATGCTCGGCCTTCACTGCAATGGATCATGCATCAAATGGGAGATAATTTCTGCACTGTATTCTCTTTGTAAGTCTTTAACAGGGTACAGGTGCATTAAATGTTGACGTCTGATGAGATGGGGGAGTTGCTTTCCCTCAGTGTCGGCCTGCCTCAGTAGGCCTCGCTCTCGGAGTCAGAAGACCGGGCGTTCGAGCCCCCCCTCACTCCAGAGACTCGAGCCCCGTAATCCAGGCCCCGACACTTCCCCCCACCCCCGCCCGGTGCCGGTACCGAGGGAGCTCCGCACTGTCGGAGGGGGCCGTCTTTCGGTATGAGACGTTAAACCGAGGCCCCCCCGTCTGCCCCTCTCGGGTGGGACGTAAAAGATCCCACGGCCGCTATTGGACGAAGAGCAGGGGTTGAGGGGGAGTTCTCCCCGGGGGTCCTGGGGCCGATATTTATCCCTCGACCAACATCACTGAAAAAAAACAGATGATCTGGTCATTTATCTCATTGCTGTTTGTGGGATCTTGCTGTGCGCAAAATGGCTGCCGGGTTTCCTACATTACAACAGTGGCCACACTTCAGAAAAGTACTTCATTGGCCGTGAAACGCTTTGGGACGTCCTGAGGTGGTGAAAGGGGCCGGAGAAAAGGGAGTTTGTTCTATCACAGATATCTCATTTAAGTTTCTCTCTATCTCTCTCTCTCTCTCTCACTGTCTCTCTCTCTCTCTGTCTCTCTCTCTCTCTGTCTCTCTCTCTCTCTGTCTCTCTCTCTATCTCTCTCTCTCTCACTGTCTCTCTCTCTCTCTGTCTCTCTCTCTCTCTCCCTCTGTCTCTTTCTCTCTGTCGCTGTCTCTCTCTCTTTCTCTCTCTCGCTGTCTCTGTCTCTGTCTCTTTCTCTCTCTCTCTGTCTCTCTCTCTCGCTGTCTCTCTTTCTCTGTCTCTCTCTCTCTGTCTCTCTCTCTTTGTCTCTTTCTCTGTCTCTGTATCTCTCTCTCTTTCTCTCTCTCTCTGTCTCTCTGTCTGTCTCTCTCTCTGTCTGTCTCTCTCTCTCTG